>NC_136422.1:135802500-135935000 GCF_052625555.1 Lactuca saligna | reverse complement strand
AACTTAGGAGAAATACAAATTCAATTGGATTTGCGAGGGGGAGATGGAGATATATCAGTTGTCTCCATAAGTTGTTGAACCTCAGGTTGAGTCCTAGTGTCAACTAAAGGTTCTTCTTCCATTAAATCTTGAAGCTCATCAATATGAATTTGGTTCCCACTGCCTTCTTTGTAAATAAGATCCCTCTCAAGGAAGAACCTCTTTCAAGCAACAAACACATTTTTTTCGGAACGCTTGTAGATCAGGTATCCAATAGACTTTTATGGATAACCAATGAAGTAAAACTTATCTAATCAGGGTTCCAATTTATCATTTGTCGAGTCGGACTACGAGTCCATTTCCTCTTTCCCAGATGCTGATCTGAACCAATCTCATGCTCCTAGGTTACCCCGACCATCCCGTCTACCACCTGAAAAACCGAGGTCTGACCCTCGAAGCTGGTGACCAATCTGTTAGTGACACTCCCAATGATGTCGGGTAACTCCTCACGTAAAGCCAATGAAACCTCTGTAGCAATCTAATCATGGAATCGACCCTCCTGAAAACATGGTGCATCACCCACCTCTGATCCTAAATGATGAGAACTAGCAATATGACCCTCCTTCCTGAAGGATTGTAGGTATCTACAAGCCTTGGGCTCCGGAAGATCCCCTAACTACGTTGCAACAGTCTCGGCCCGAAATGCCCTGAGACGACCATCCAAGAGCTCCAAAATCCCTTCCTTAACTTAACCAAAGATCACATGAGTCCATTCCAAAATATCACGTGTAACCCCTGTCGTCATAAACTGCCGCATATACTCGTCGATCAATTCAGTACTTGCACCTGGGTCAGAAGCAGGAGCTGAACCCTTTTCCTGAGTGCTCAACGTCATACTGAAAGACAACATACAAAAGATCAGAACATACCCAAGAATCCTCATCCGGCAGGCTTCCTAGATTCCCCAAGACTCTCCCCGATTCGAGTATGGATCCTTTGCTTTCAGCTATATGGGTCCAATACTACCTTCCACACCTATCTATACTTTCCTCAAGAATCATCCTGAATCCTCCAAGTCACCCTCTCAAACTAATACTACAAGCACTCGCTAAATAGTTCAACAAAACCGACTGAAGCATTTCTTAGGCTTTCCCGACCTTACCCTGTCGTCAGCTACTGAAGAATTCCTCATAGTGTCAGTTAGGTACTTCGTGAACACAATCACATGTACTAAAGCTTAAATAATTCTTCAAGTATAAGACTCATCTCTACAATGGTTAGAATGAGACGAGGCTGCGTAATAGGGTCAAATCCATCACTCTGAGATTATTCAATCATTATTACATGTGACTTAACATATTCACTTAATAGCTAACCCATATCACTTAAGAGTCCCACAAAGAGCAAAGCAAACGACATTCAAGCAGTTGAGTTGACTGGCAGTAAAACATAATAAAATCAGACAGATTCTCATAGGAAATTCCGATCTCTATATCGCAACATCACGGATACATACTAGCATACTCATGCACTCTATCCTCACTCCTTAGAGGAAGGCTAAACCTATGGTGACTAGCCGGATGACCCCATATAAATCATCCTACCACCAACTGTGGTACAACCCTCCATTGGTGCCAGATAGCTATTGCATGAACATTATCATGTACTACACAACTTAAACAATCTTAGGCTAAAAGATTCAATCCTACAATGGTTAGACTCGGATGAGAGTTGCACAACAGGACCAAATCCCTTACCCTAAGGCCATTTAACTCATGCAGTATGTGACTTAGCGCATTCACTCGATAGTTGGTTCACACCCGAAAGAGTCATAAAACAATGAATAAGGCATAACATATCAGGTTATTCCATCATATGATTCCTGAAGATCCTTATCCTATTAGTAGCATGATTTCTAGCATATCAAAGCCTCATCTCAAATAATTGTGTGGTAATTTGGGATCTACTTACTAGGTTCGACTGATCGTACACATCACATCCTCCTTGATTATTTTGAAAACCATTTGAAAACTGTTTGAAAAAAAAAAAAAACTTTTTCCTCAGTTTGAGAATGGATTCACACAATTTTTCCTCTAATTCACTCAAACCAAGGCTCTAATACCAACTTGTAACAGCCTAAACATTTCAACAAGTTTAAACTTTTCAAAACATCCCTTTTTCTTAGAAAAGTGTTTACAAAATCATTGTATCCAAAACATTATTTAAAATCAGTGTCTCCCAAGATCAATGACATAAAATCAAGATGTGTGCAGTCATGCCTTCGCCATGCTATGATTCTTTGAAGTACCTGGAAACATAAACCAAAACTGTAAGTACAAAGCTTAGTGATTTCCCCTAAAGTACCTCCACACAAACATATAACATATACCAACTAACAGCATGCATACAGGGCCTTTAGCATGATTGGAATGCCCCACCAGCCTACAGTATATCTGGTACGCCAACAGAGCCTTCATTATGACTGGAATGCCCCACCTAGCCTACAGTCTATCTGGTACGATCACAAAACCTTCAGGATGACTGGTACAACTCATCGGGCCTTCTGACTATCTGAATCGTTCTACGGGCCTTCGGCTTAACTGGTACACCCTACTAGCCTTCAGTCTATCCAGGACGCCCTGGGTCTGTTGGCCTTCAGCACAAACCAGGACCACCTCAACCCTACCATACATACACCGTGTCGACACACATATATAGTCCAAAACACATATAATCCCATTGAACTATAATAACATATTGATATAAACATTACCGGGTTTATAGATTGCCAGCACGAAGCAGTACAATCTTAACCCATCCACACTACATCGATATATACACAGCTATACATATAACCAGTTAACAGAAAAACAAGTAGATCTTACAAATAACTAAGCATAACATCATCCTATATATCAGGATACAAATCTAACAGATCACTACATCATATAATCATGTGATAAATCAGGATAATAATCCAAAGGGGCTGTCCTCGGTGCTTCGAACCGTAAGTACAGTGAGGAAAACTCACCTCGCAAACTAAACAGAACTGATGAGGAACAACTTTGAATCTCATCTCTCTAATCGATACATGTTCCCACTAAGCGACCAGTTTAATCAAAATACCCAAAATACCCTCAATGCCCAACTTGGTCAAAGTCAACAGTCAAGGTCAACAGTCCATGTTGACCCAACAATTCATGTTGCCCTTGGCCACATTGTGTTCCGTGAGCATCCAAACAGTCGGGAAAACCTTAGGACAACATGCCATGTTCTCCTAAGTTCCAATAGCTTAAGACATTCAGCTGCCTTTTCGACTTCAAGAGCTCCAAAGCTCAGATCTAGACTAAAATGTGATTAAGAACGGTAAAGTATCCAACTTTATCAATTGGGACTACCAAAAAGGTCCAAAAACCCAAATCACAAGCTTCATAATGCAAAGGCTTAACCAAAGTACTCTTAATCCTTAAGATCTAAAGTCCATGTGTGTCCAGAAGTGATTCTAACACCGAAACCATCCCAAAGGTTGGTGCTTTTTAGACATACATGTCCAATATATGTCTAGAACATATATTAGGCTAAAATGAGGATTTATGTCCTAATCTCTATGCATGTCATCAAAACTTGATTAAAGACCAGATCCAAGACACTACTAGGTCAGCTTGACTTGGAGATTCATAAAGTTGCAAAGTTTATGAGATAAGGGATTGCTTGTTGAATGGGGGCTTGACAAAACCCAAGATATAACAACTTCAAATGATAAAAATTGAGTCTTGGACACTTAAAAATGTCCATAAGAGTGCCAAACTGAAGGATGGGGTCTTGCTTGCTGGATATTTGCTTCCTTATTCCACCTACTTCCTTCTTTAGTTTCAAAATCACAAATATAGCTTCAAAAACGGGAGGAAAAGATGAATATTGTTTCCTTCATGGCTTAAGGGGCTGATGGGGGCTGAGCGTGAACAAATCCTCGCCTCCACATTCTTTAAATATGGATCAAAACCAAGAAAATTAGGGTTTCATTACAGCCATCCACACGCTGCGTTCCAATAGGTAACATGTCGTGTTTCCCAAAATCAAACCCGCGCCTCTTCTTATCTAGACACGTTGTGTTGGTGCCTCCAACACGGCCTATTCAATCCTAAAAAGATGATTTATACCCAAACTTGCTCCTCAAATTTTCGGGTGTTACACCTGAACTAATCATCAGAAGCTCAACCGCGACCTCATCAATAGAACAACCAACCCATGATTCCTAAAGCCAAACCAAATCCAGTCCTTACTCAAATGATCAATTCTACTAATGTTTGACGAAAAGTTAAACTGGTCAAAAAGTCAACAGTTATCAGTTAAAGTCAAACATTCAACATGCAGATAATTGCCACGCCGTTTCCTTCCTTGTCCATGTCGTAGCCATGCCAGAACAAAAAAACCAAGGTTTAAAACTTCGCCACACTGCGGTTACCTTGAAACTGTCTGAAGTACCATTTTCTTCACTAAGAACTTAATCCTTACAGATCTGAATTCAAAACTTCAGATCTATTCCTTCTCAATGACTTAATGGATAAAATTTCCAATTTTATCAGTTAGGACCTCATCCAAAGGTAAAACCATGAGCCCTAATTCCAATAAGCACTTAATATAAACAAAACTCAAACATGGGATCAAGAACACTCAAGCTAAGATGTTTTTCTCACTACTTAGATGTTCATGACCATAAGAAGACCATATCAAGATCTGGAGTTCCTCAAACTCCAAGAGAATATAAGAATTGGACCAAAACATCCAAAAAACAGGCTAAAATATCAAGCAAGAAACACAAAGGTGAAGATTGAACTTTATACATCCAATAACTCAGAAATATACAAAAGATGTTGGATCTAAGATTGTTCCTTGATTCCTTATACCAAGATAAACTTCTTTCTTCTTCAAGTTTCCCCAAAAGTATATATTAACCTCTAGAGTAAGACACCAATCTCATTTCCATGGAAGAGAGATTAGGGCTTCCAAATGAAGGGATGGAGGTTGGGGAAGATGACCTAGAATGGGGGTTAAGATTCTTAAATATGGGAGAAACCCTAAAAGTATGTAGGTTTGGGCTTGAACAGTTGCTACGTCGTGGCGTCGTGGCGGCCTTATACCACGCCATGGTGGCTCCATAAAACGCGCGTTCATTTTCAACATGGCCATGTTGTGGGCTTCCGGAACCACGTCATGACACAAAGTTTTCTTCAAAATTTCATCTTTAGTCCCTTATGACAAAAAGCTTAACCAATATGGAACACATGTGTTACATATCTCTTGTGATTAAGGACTTAATGGATGAGTTATACCGCTTAATGACCTTTAGAACCTAGGTTTTGAGATCTTTTCTTAATGGATAAACTTCGAAACATTATCTATTAAGACGTTGGGAAGGAGTGGAGCTAGGATTTTGAGCCCATGAAAATGACTTAAGCGCAAATTACCTTGAATAATCCATTCAGACTAGTCCCCACGGTATAGCACTGAGTCGTCATATCGTGGCGACCAAAGACCAGTTGACGTTCTCATCGTTTTGTGCCCATAGCGTGGCCAAGGAAGGCCACAACGTAGAGGGGTGCTGATGAAATTTTGACTTTGTCTTGACCATTGATTGTTTGACTTAAGTTGAACTTTTTTAGCTCTTAGTTTAGGAAAAGTGGTCTAAGGGTTACCTTGTATGAATGTCTAGGTATGGTATAACACATATCATTCGACAGTAAGAGCAGTAGCAGTTGATTATGTTTATAGTTTGCTAGCTGTCTTTAAGACTCTTGCATGTATTTGTAAGTATTTTTGGATGGGGCCCGTTATATGTGTTGAGTGGGGGGCATTATATATGTTGGGTGGGACCCACTACATGTTACTAACAAATCTATGTTGGATGGGGCCCGGTAGATGTCGGGCGGGGTCCGATGTGTGTATGGTATGTAGTATTTTGGGGAACTCACTAAGATTTGTGCTTATACGCCAATCATTCTAAAAGGGTAATTATGTAATTTCACATTTAATTAATATTTTTAAATTAATTAATTTGATATTTATCCCAAATTAAATCCCTTTATACTAGGTAGCTATTTATGAAAACAATGCAATTAAAATTTTCTAACCTTAAATTTCTCCTATTTACATATCAGATGAATACTCAATGTGTGTACTATCTATCAGATAAAATACAATAACCTAAGCCTATATATATATATATATATATATATATATATATATATATATATATATATATATATATATATATATATATATATATATATATATACGGCTACGTTATAATGAGGATGGTAAATACTGTTTGGATGTAGGAATGAATATGGACCAAGAATTTAAAATATATATTGTAATAGAATACATATTCTGATTTAATACAAATTCTGACATAATACATACTCAGATTAAATGAAAATTTTGAAGAATAATAAATTTTTGAATCATGAGTTGAAGAATAACAACATTCTTAAAGAATAATCATCTATTATTAATATTATTGAAGAATCTATGATCCAAAAATAAACAAAAAATCAATTTTTACTATTACATTTTATAAAAATACATGTCATTTTTTTTAATATTTCCACGTTCTATAAGAATACAAGTTTTATAGTAAGTCATTCTTGAAAACATCTTCATTTTATAAGAAGACAGTGTCATTCATGAAAGAATCTTCATTGTCATTCTTCCTTGGAGGGAATTTATTTCCTTTGAGTTTAGATCTTCAACTAATGAGTAAACAAACACATGTACTAAAAAACATAAATAAGCATTGGTATAAGATTATAGAAATAACAAGAAAACGTGTGGTTTAGAAATTAAGTTTTATAGATGAATTAAGTAAAACTTGACAACCTCAAACTTCAAAATTGCTAAAAGCTATGAGGATTATGACATTCTAGAAAACAACATCAATCTATTTTCAAGAATTCGTGTGGTTCATTTATTATCTTCTAACACACTTAGAAACACCATTATACCATTATGTATATATACAGACAAGCAAATTCACATAAAAAACATCATTCTATGGAAATTGATATGAATAAGAATTAGGTGTACGTATATAAGAATCGACACAACTGGTACATTTAAGAAACAATGAAGGACACCAAAACTCAAAATTATATAAAGATGTGAACGAAGGGAAGAAATCAGAATCATAGAAAAAGAATAACCAAGATTGTTTTGCTATTAGACTGTTTAGAAAAAGAAACAGTAAACTTAAACCTGCAATTGGAAAATGATTTGAGTGAGAGATTATGATATGTGCATATTTAGTGTGTATTAAGTGTAGTTTATTTATTCATATATTAGCTAAATTATCGCATATTATGGACAAAAGGTACTTAAAAGTGTTAAATTATGTTTTTCAGTCCAAAGATGAAGCTCGGAAGCAAAAGGAAGTGGGAGAAACAGTTAGAAGATTGAGAATGGAATAAAGAAGAAAAACACTGAAAAAGGCATCGACTCGGCGAGTCAGATCGTCTACTCGGCGAGTCCAATCGAAGAATCGAGAAGATAATGACTCGGGATCCCAGAGAGTTATCGCAATACGGGGAATGTGAGAGGGACTCGACGAGTCACCACTTGACTCGACGAGTCGGATGCTATATTTAAAGATAATTCCACAGATCGATTGGGGGCGACTTCTAACCTAATTTAATCGACAATTAACTTCTGTTAAGCCGTTTTGAGGGTCTAGAAGGCGGCCGGAAGGCCGTTAAGCTAACGGGAGCGAAGATCGGAAGGATTGGAGAGCGGATACATATCGGTTATCATATGGATTGCTGACGTGACCATGTTTAGCATTCCATTGTGGTACTTTTCTGTATTTAGTTTCTGATTTGGGTGTAAAAACCTTTTATTTTGTGTTTATGATTGAATGAAGCTTTGATTATTAGACTAATTGCTATATTAAATAGTTTATTTGTGTTTAATTTATCTTGCCAAGTTTGTTAAAAGATCCTCATGTGTTAATGATGATTATTTGCGGTTAATTGTTAAGTGAATTAAGTTGTATGAAAATCTACTTGATTTTCTTGTCTCTTATGATTTTTGATGACCATTGAGATTATAAGACTAGAAATAACGAATGTGAAACTAGGATTAACTTGAGAATAAGTAAGTTAATGTGTGAGCCTTTTTTGATGATCATCAACAAGAGGTTAATTAAATGTTTAAATTAACTATATTTACAAGTCTTGCTTGATACGAACTGAACACTAGGAAGCATGTTAGTTTAATCAACTGATCACTGTTTGAATTGACTTGTTTGCTAAAGGATTAGTTATAGTGAACGCGAATCTAATCATTTTAGGAATCGGTGAACATGAATAAATGAATTTGTGTATGCAATTGTCTATGTTTTTTAAGGTGTAATTTATCTAAACCAAAGTACCTGAAGAGATATGCTTTCCTGTTAGTTTATCGAGAGTTGTTAATTGTTAGTTTGAGATTTATTAAACCATTTTCTTAATTCTTTTCGTGTGACCTGTAACCTATAATTAAATATATTAAATTAATCCACCGTTCCCTGTGATCGACATCCGACTTACCTAAGCTATACTGTAATCTGACTAGGTACACTGCCTATAAGTGCATAGTTAGTCTAAGTTTGTTAGGTTATAAATATTAAAATTAATGGGTAACTTTCGTGCACATCAAGTTTTTGGCGCCGTTGCCGGGGAACGGCTTGTCATTAATTTATTTTATTTGATTATTCGTTATTTGTTTTTAGTTAGTTTTCAATTTTTTTTTTAGTTTGATTTTCGATGATATCTTTTCACTTGTCGGGAAGGTTCTTGTTTTTATGTTGCAGGAATTCGTGATCATACACATTGCTTGGTTTGAATTTTGTGCATGGGTTTCGAGATTGCAAGCGATTAGGGAATTCTTGACTTGTTTAGTGTACTACTTTGGGTGATTTGTCCAACTCAATGCACGAGGCATAGTATAGCAAGGCGTATCATGGTGGTTAAGTGGAAGACCGAGCTCTTGCTGTTCTTGACTAGTTTGGTCACTTCTTGTTCTACTTTTAGTTAATGGTGCAAAGAAAACAAAGGAAATAGTCTGACAGGTCCCGAAAGTTTTTGTTTTCACAAACCACCTCTTGCATGCAAGGGATTTAATCAACAATTGTAATTTGATTTCGACGAAGTCGAGTGATCGTGATATCCTTTTTAGTTATTCTTTTTATTTTTAGTTTGTTTAAATTTTGTTTTCCATGTTGATGCTCTTGATGTTTCAGATCTTTGCGAAACTTTTACCCTTCAGATGCTTTCAGAATTGAATAAGGAGTACTAGCTTCAAATGGGTTTAGAGTCATGGAATCAAAGTGAGAAAGAGAGTCAAGGAGGTGGAACTTTAACGTCAAAGTGTCGAGTCCGGTCCTTGGGGGTATGAGCAATTGAGTCTAAACATGGGGAACAGTTAGAGATGTTTTTAGAGGCTAAAACAGTTGCAAAATACCAAGTTTTTTCGTTCAGTTGCCTACTCGACGAGTGCACTAAGCTGACTCGACGAGTCGCCTTGTATTTCTACATATTCTGAGAAGGCGCACTGGTACTCGACGAGTCCACCATAAGACTCGACGAGTCGTTTAAATGTTATACCGACGGACTGCTGATTTGATGCTGTTACTTGTCCTACTTGCTCAATTATTCTTCCATATCCATTCTTGAAGAGCTTACACTGATTTCCGCGTATTTGGAGCGACCCACACGAGTTTTGAAAACCAAGGAATGGATGAGATGTTACCATGTCTAAAGTTGATTGAAGTTGGAGCTTAAATGAGAGTGATCAACCTATCCACTGCTATCCCAGGGGAGTTTGTTCCAATTCCCTCTTTATTTTTCTGTTTCTATGCATAATATGCAATGAGGGCATTGCATCACATAAGTGTGGGGTAGGGGGTTGGTTACATAATAGTCAATTTTAAAAAAGTTTGCATACCAAAAGGATTATTTAGGATTTAATTTAGAAAATTTTGGTAAAACAAAATTAGGATTCCATATTAGAATTGTGTTAATAATTGCATGAGAACCCAAATGTTTAGTTGAGCCTATATACGTTCTAGTGCATTTGTGGCTTCCTTATTTCAGTGAAATCATGAGACAAAAACACGACCTTGCTCAGCCTGAGGGATGTAATATGTTTAGCAGCCTAAACCTGAAATGTATCCAGGAAGATTTTTATCATTAGCCAATAAAGGTTGAGATTGAGCGCCCCTGCTTAAGCATGTAGGGATTTGAGTGAAAAAAAGTGAGGTATACATGTAAAAAAAAGAGAGAATTACAAGAAAAATTGTAAGAATTTTGGAGCAAATGAAGTAAAGATTTGAAGATCAAAATTCGAAGAAATCCGAAAAGTTGAAGATACCAAAAATCAAACAACAAAGGTGGTGAATTCAAAGATATCCAAGATCAAATTATCAAGAAATGAAGAATTCCAAAGAGGTCTATAGTGGTATCGAGAAGTTGTAATTCTAGATTATGTATGCTTGGGTTGCTCAATTAAAAATACCTTGAGGGTAAAGAGGTTTTCTGAGGATGGATTCGGAGGGTTGCATAAAATGAGCATAGTTCGGGGTGAGTGGGCGAATGTTTATGAGGATTGTGAGTATTTGAAGTATGGGGGGTTTTTAGGAATTTTAGACACAAATGCATGCGTTGCGGTATTGGCATAATGGCTGGGTTGGATTGGAGTTATTATATGTGATTCTAATGTGTTAAAATTCAGTTTTGCTTGAGGGCAAGCAAAAGACAAGTGTGGGGTATTTTGATATGTGCATATTTAGTGTGTATTAAGTGTAGTTTATCTATTCATCTATTAGCTAAATTATCGCATATTATGGACAAAAGGTACTTAAAAGTGTTAAATTATATTTTTCAGTCCAAAGATGAAGCTTGGAAGCGAAAGGAAGCGGGAGAAACAGTTAGAAGATTGAGAATGGAATAAAGAAGAAAAACACTGAAAAAGGCATCGACTCGGCGAGTCAGATCGTCTACTCGGCGAGTCCAATCGAAGAATCGAGAAGATAATGACTCGGGATCCCAGAGAGTTATCGCAATACGGGGAATGTGAGAGGGACTCGACGAGTCACCACTTGACTCGACGAGTCGGATGCTATATTTAAAGATAATTCCACAGATCGATTGGGGGCGACTTCTAACCTAATTTAATCGACAATTAACTTCTGTTAAGCCGTTTTGAGGGTCTAGAAGGCGGCCGGAAGTCCGTTAAGCTAACGGGAGCGAAGATCGGAAGGATTGGAGAGCGGATACATGTCGGTTATCATATGGATTGCTGACGTGACCATGTTTAGCATTCCATTGTGGTACTTTTCTGTATTTAGTTTCTGATTTGGGTGTAAAAACCTTTTATTTTGTGTTTATGATTGAATGAAGCTTTGATTATTAGACTAATTGCTATATTAAATAGTTTATTTGTGTTTAATTTATCTTGCCAAGTTTGTTAAAAGATCCTCATGTGTTAATGATGATTATTTGCGGTTAATTGTTAAGTGAATTAAGTTGTATGAAAATCTACTTGATTTGCTTGTCTCTTATGATTTTTGATGACCATTGAGATTATAAGACTAGAAATAACGAATGTGAAACTAGGATTAACTTGGGAATAAGTAAGTTAATGTGTGAGCCTTGTTTGATGATCATCAACAAGAGGTTAATTAAATGTTTAAATTAACTATATTTACAAGTCTTGCTTGATACGAACTGAACACTAGGAAGCATGTTAGTTTAATCAACTGATCACTGTTTGAATTGACTTGTTTGCTAAAGGATTAGTTATAGTGAACGCGAATCTAATCATTTTAGGAATCGGTGAACATGAATAAATGAATTTGTGTATGCAATTGTCTATGTTTTTTAAGGTGTAATTTATCTAAACCAAAGTACCTGAAGAGATATGCTTTCCTGTTAGTTTATCGAGAGTTGTTAATTGTTAGTTTGAGATTTATTAAACCATTTTCTTAATTCTTTTCGTGTGACCTGTAACCTATAATTAAATATATTAAATTAATCCACCGTTCCCTGTGATCGACACCCGACTTACCTAAACTATACTGTAATCTGACTAGGTACACTGCCTATAAGTGCATAGTTAGTCTAAGTTTGTTAGGTTATAAATATTAAAATTAATGGGTACTTTCGTGCACATCAGATTACCTTTGTGAAACGAATATATCTTCACAATGAAATTTTGAAAACTGTGAAATTAGTCAGAGTTCCTGTTGTATCAGATGCTCCTGATCTAATTACAATGGCCGGAGTACAAGCCATGATACGGGCTATGTTGGCTGAACAACGAGAAGAGATGAGGCAGATGTTGCATGAAAATAGGGACGAACCTATAATTCTAGATGAACAACCCGAATTGAATTATAGGCACTCAGAAGGATGGAACTACATTGGGAACATTGGTCAAGCCAATTCACCAATAGTTCGACAATACAACTAGTATGACGGAGTCGAGGGGAATGAATACAAGTTCACGGATTTTCTAACTTGCAAGCTATCGACTTTCACTGGAAAGGAAGATCCAATCGGAGTCATGGATTGGATCCGGAAGATTGTGTTAGATTTCATGACGTGTGGTTGAAGAGGCAAGTTACAGACCACCTATGTAGTACGTTAATTCCGAGGAGGTGCTCTGCACTGGTGGAATATCCTGGGGAAGACATTGAGCCCTAATAAGCCCCTGCAACTAACATGGGTAGAGTTTTTGGTGTAGTTCAAACGCAAGTACTGCTCAGCCCAAAACCTGCTCAAGCTAGAGAACCAGTTCCTGACTTTGAAGAAAGGAAGCATGTTAATTGATGAATACACCAACAACTTCACAGAAAAGATGGAGTTTGCCTTGCATCTAGTTTCGGATGAGCTGACAAAAATTAACAAGTACACAAAGGGACTTCCATGGGAGTACGCGGTGCCGGTACGTTAGGTACCTACTTTGGAGGCAGCTATTTGGGTTGCTAAGTCTGTAGAGGATATGATTAAGGGAAGAGCTGCCAACAAGATTGATGGGTCTATGAGGCCCATTAAGAAGATCAAGTATGGTTCAAAGGAGTTTAGCAGAGGAGGAAACCAAGTAAAATGGTGAGAGAAGTACAAGAAGAAGCACTTAGGGAAATGTAGCGAGGAAGTAACTTGCTACAAGTGTGGGAAGACCGGACAATACGCCAACTAGTGCACCGCTAGCAAAAGGGTGTGTTATGAATGTCGTGAAGAAGGGCACATTGCTAAGGATTGCCTGAAGAAGAATGAGGCGGCAAGACCAAACATTCCATCGAAATCGAAGGCAAGAGCGTTCCATATGATCCTTGACAAAGAAGATGGAAATGAAAGGGCTCAGGAATGAGGATCTATGAAGTAGTCGTGTAAATAGTACCATGTGGTGTAGCCTATTAGAGACATAGTATATGTTGAACTTGAACACCTATGTAATTGTATCAAGGAATAATATAAAACATTCGTTTTGTTATCTAATGTGTCAAGTTGTTATGTGATTTTCTTGTATGGTGACGTGGGTGAACTGTGAGACAATACTTGGGACGAGTATGAGTAGTTGTGAAAGATAGTAGAGGCCTATACTACCAGAAGCATAGGACTCACGCTTGGATTAGGGAAAGTCACAAGGTTACCAAGAAGCTAGTAATTGATACCATTTTATTCAAATATGTCATTACCATCGTTTGGGCAATGACTAAGAGGATGATAGTTATTCCGACCCTAGTGGTCATATCGAATTGCGTCCGACTACGATAAGAATGTTACATGGTTCAAAGAACCAAGTTTGATGCAGCATTTCACTTAAGCCGGAAGATTGAAATAAAAGATAATCAAAGCAATCGGTAGAGGTATCACGATAGTTGCTTGTAGCTAGAAATTCAACATTTTAAGATGTGATTAGAACATGAAAAAACATATAGCCTGTTCTGGAAGACTCTAAGAGACCTGAGTCTAAGAGTGGGAACATACAATGATAAGTCATTAGAATATAACACATCGGTCCATTGTAGTAATAAAATAACTTATCTTAAGTTTGTTAAGAAGAAGAAAAAGTCTCCAGTAAGGATCAAGATTTTCACTTGAAGGTCATAATTTGGAGTCTAACATGAGATAGAGAGCAAGTGTAAGATCAGGCACCAACTGCAATCAGGAAGTCTATGAGTTAGATACTCATTCGAGGAAACATCAAATTTATGGTTATTACTTCGAATGAAGAGATAACATATGGAGTCACCATGTGAGCCCTGTTTCGTTGATGATTCTGGGACGTAATTATCCTAAAGGGGAGATAATTGTAACGTCCGTAGATCTGGGTTAGTCAATTTAGAGATAATAGGGGTCGAAAACGACTTTTCAACAAAAGATTATTTAGAATAAATAATCTTAACCAAGTTGTAGAATACGTTTCAAGACTTCTGTATATATAAAGAACGCTGAAATCCGAGTTATAACGAAGAAGTTATGGTCCGTTGAAGTTTTACGGCAAAACCGATAGGACACCGGGAGACGTAAATAGTGAATTTATGGTGGGTGAATTTTTAACCTTAGAAATCTAAACAAAATCTGTAGTATACGTTAAACCGAGAACTTACAAAATAAGAATGCTCTAGTCTGACTTTGTATGAGGAAGTTATGAATTTTCTAAGATTTGGCTTAGCAGTGCACAACCTGAAACTCGAATTTTAGATCGAGTGGTTTTTGGCCTACGCGACCTAAATGAGAATCGAAGATCTCATTAATAGGAACTCAACGGTAAAAAGACAGACGAAAACAGAGTTCGTATGTAGAAGTTATGAATTTTACGCGGACATTTAACAGTATAATTTCCTAGTACTGTTGAATTTAAGATCGGTCGAGAATTAGCCAACGGAGTAAAAATGAAAGTTGTAGATATTATTGTTACCTACATTTTCATATAAAGAACGTCAAAAATGGAGCTTGTATGTGAAAGTTGCGGATTTTAAAAGCCAGAAGTGTGTTGTGCAAAAATGTGTGACATGGCACAATCTTGGTCATTGCTTTCTCCCCAAGTCTTGCCACCAGATGGTGACATGTGGCACCAAGTTAAACCATATTTCGCCCTATAAATAGAACCTCTCCCACCCTCATTTTGTTCACACCTTTCACATTCTTTCTTCTCTTTACTCTCTCTCTCTCTCTCTCTCTTTCTCTCTCTCTCTCTCTACAGAATCTCTCTCTAGCCCCGAAACTCCCTGAAAAGCCTACGGAACCTCCCTAGCACGAGGCAGAAGCCCCGGAGTGATTGACGACTCCAAGAAGAAGAGCTTTTCGGCTCGGAAACACTGCTCCAAGCAAAGCCCGTTTTTCTATAAAACCTGCTGTAAGTGAGCTACACCTACGCTATTTTTAATATAGCTTTTATTTAATTATAGTAACGTTATTAGAAACTTATAGTAAGTACTTTGACTATTATTATGGGTTATATAAGTATTTTTAACGCTTATATAATAGTAACAATAGCTAGACTATTAGTTAGTCTCGGCGAATAATAGACTAAACTCTAGTGGTAATAATATTAGGTTTCGTCGAAGGAAATTATTTTTTAGAAGCGAAGCACTGTCTGAATTCAGAATCACCACCTTTTCAGGTGAGTACATAGTCCCTTTCATCTTACACATAGATATGAAATATTTTAATATAAATTACATGCTATGTGTGCATATTGTCTGAATACTTTCTTTCTATGCTGGGTGAAAGAAATTTATACACATTCTAAATGATTTAAACTATATATGTATTTTATATCTACAAAATGTGTTAGATAAAACATGGGTAGATGTAATAGTTGTTGTGTGATCGAATAAAGTAATGAGATGCCTCATTATCGATGTTATTGATGATTTAGTCATCTAGCGGAGTATAGATGAGGACCACAGACTATTCTAGACAGTCAAGTGGAATGCTAGCAGACTCACAACCTGTAGGTGTTTATTTGAACTGTGTGCTCACCAATAGTACTCCATCCTCCACATGGTTGCCTTATTTGACATGAACTGTTGAGAAACCCACGAAGCATGTGTTGTCACCCCGATGAAAGTCCTTAAACTAGGTCCCATGTGTTAGATATTTTAGAGACATAAAGTGAGGATAACGGGAACGTGTAATTGATTTTTTTTGGTTTTATAAAGTTAAAAAACTTATTTATTGTGGGTTGAAAACCCTATGTACTCACCAGGTTTCCCAACCTGACCCACTCGGTTTATTTATATCACAGGTGTTGATATGAAGTCACATTACACTGATAGATTAAAGAGATATAAATTACTAGTGATAATGAATGTAAGTACTGTTTATGCTTAGATTTCTGTATTGATGATGACATCCCAAATGTTTTAAAATGAAGAAAAAAATACTTTTCTTTAGAAATGCCTTGATAACGTATTTATAATGTTTTACGGGGAACAAGTTCCGCAACATTTTTATTAAAATAGGTAATCTGATTTTTATAAAGGATAAACAAAAATTGGACTTTTCTGGTCGTGAAAATGGGGATATCATTCAAGCTCCGGCCGCCTAACAACCTCCTGTAACTCTAACATAGTATCACATTTCTGGGTAGCAACAAGTTAATGAATGTCGGTCTTGAGCATGTTCAGATTACATATAATCTGAGCCTGTTCGGAAGCAAATTCCATGCAAAACATTGCCCTCTCAGTGAACATACGGGTTATCTCCATCACCGTCTCAACATCTTGTTTTAACTCCAAGAACTCCTGAACTAACCCCTCCCTCTCAACCCGTGGAATGTAGCGGGTGCGAAAAATATCCCCAAACTGCTCCCAAGTAACCACAATCCTCTGATCATCAGTGTATCACCCTTTCATCATCCTCCACTAGTCCCTTGCCCCGGACCTCTACAAGAATAGGGCACATCTGACCTTGTGGTCAGCAGGACATGAGCATGCAAAGAAATAAACCTCCACATTAGACAGCCACCCCAAGGCTACAATCGGGTCCTGAATCCCATCAAATGTCGGTGGCTTCATGTTATCAAAGTCATGATACTGCAAATCCTGGCTTGCCCCACCACTAACGGCTGTTACGGCTTCTCAGGTTGCAGCGGCAACTATCTCAGCAATGGCTGCATAATGCTTATCAAAGTACTCAACCATGGCGGTCTTGATAGACCCAAACATCTCTGGGAATTGTGCCTGGAACAGTACAACAACCTCATCCTGCAAGATCTCTCGAATCTTGGTGTCCATCTCATCCTGTCTCATCTGACCAATAGTCTCGGGCACTGCTGGTCCCTCCTGACCGCTCCCTCCTGATCCTAATCTAGATTCAGCCACAAATCTCCACATAATCACCATGTTGAAAATATATTAGGAAACATGTTATACATCCAATATAATAATAAGGAACCAACTCCTAACGAACCCCTAGGGGATGTGACTTCCTTGATAGGTGTATGGGTCCTGTGCTTTCAGTAGTTATGGCCCATACTACCTTCCACACCTACCCATATTTGTATCAAGTATCACCACAACGCCCTAATAATATACATATTCATGGAGAACGCTCAGTCCTCATTCCTAGAGGAAGGCTAAATATCTCATATCTGGCTATCTGACCCTACACAACTCATTCATGAAACTTTCACCAACCTTGCAGCACTCGTGTATGCTAGCCATCATAACACTGGATCCTATAGATAATCCAATACCTGGTCCTACTCTAAGCCCACAACCAGACACAGAACATGAAATAAAGCCAAACCAAATATTCTCAGGCTATAGAATCTTATTTATGTACAACTATCATGAATACCCTAAGCAACTACAGTAATGATGTCAATTTCATATAAGGAAAACCCTAGGCTATCAGGTATCATATAATCAGGCAATTCTATCATGCAATTCCTGAATATCCCTAGCCTAGTACTAGCATGATGTTCTAACATATCACACAATCAAGTAATATGTAACGTATGTTGAGGTATACTTACAGGCTTCGGTTGATCGTACACTTGCATCCACCTATAATATTTTGAAAACCATTTGAAAAGATATCATTTTAAAATATTTTCCTTATTTTGAGACTGGATACACACGAGTGTTTCTTCCAATTCACTCAAACCAACGCACTGATACCAACTTGTAACATCCATAAAGTTCAAGCTAAATTAAAACTTTTTAAATCATTCAAAAACCAATAATTATTAAATATTTGTTTCCAAAATGGTTTCATGTCAGAGTATCCCAGAACCAAATTATTAAAACACAAGGAGGTGCACGATCATGCCTTTGCCTTCTCGCGATCATCAGAAGTACCTGAAACGAAATCAACAACTGTAAGCCCGAAGCTTAGTGAGTGCTCCCAAAATAACAGCGCCATACAAATCATAGCTATATCATAGAAAACAAGTAAAAAAACATGCATAATGAGCCATCAGGTTGACTGGACTGCCTCGCAGGGCCATCAGTCTATCTAGACCGCTCTCCGAGCCATCAGCATGTCTAGACCGCCTCTCAGGGCCTTCAGCCTATCCGGACTACTCGTCGGGCCTTTGGCCTGACTAATACGCCGTAATCGGGTTTGTAGTCTATCCGTTTTGCCCTAGGTATGTTGGCCTAGAGTGCAAAGCATGACCGCCTCAACCCAGTCCCCAATCAAACAATCATGTGCACATAAAGATCGTACCTAGCATATATAACAATCAAACCGATCTAATATATCAGTAATCATAACATCATCCTATATACCAGGATACCGACCTAACAGGTCATTAACATAGCATCATCCTATATACCAGGATACCGACCTAGCAGGTCACTAGCATAACGTCATCCTATATACAAGTATACCGACCTAACAGGTCACTAACATATCAACATGCAATAAACCCGGGTACAGATCCAAAAAGGGTTGGAATTAGTGCCTTCGACTGTGTTAGTATGGTGAGGATAACTCACCTCACAATGTCGATTGGAACTGAAATGCCAGCTCCCGAGATACGGATTCAAGTACCAACACCTACATCCACCAATGATCCACTTCCTTAAATACCCAATTGTCACACCCCAAAACCAGAATGGCGGAAACATTAAGGGGTGGAGGACATCATGTTTAGTATCACAAGACATGCATCATAGTAATCAAAGTAATGAACAACAATTTCATTAGAAATAAAGTGTTTACAATGTGTGTGTTCACAAAACTTAGAGTACATATCTCCATCTTCTGAATTCCCAGTGTGAGTACCTATCTACTAGTTTCCTTAGAATACAAGTTATTTTGAAAGAGTTGATTAGCAATTAAGCTGGTGAGTTCATAAGATTTTAATGATGTAAGTAAGTTATAGAAAGCTTAGTAAATTGTAGTAAGTTGTAAGTTTTGTTTAGAAAATTTTGCCTGTTCCTCCAGAAAATCCTATATTTCCTGCTTTGATTAAAGATAAGTAAAAATGACTCTACAATCCTTTCTATGAGTACTAAATGGATAAAAGTTATATAAAAATCAGAGTAAACAAACAATCGATTGTGTGTATCTTCCCTACGCCCACAACCAAACAAGGAACAGGGAATGAGGTGGATGGCACACATCCCATTGGTTGTAAGACCATTATTGTATATAAACCTGGTGTATTCACTTGGTACTGAAGGAGTTAATTGCAATAGTTCCTTTATATTGATGAAAAGATCCTTTAAGAAAACCCTTATTTCTTATAATGATAATAGTAACCATAGTGGTTCCTTCTATAGTCACTTAGTTTATAAAAGCTATATATAATCTAATATTGAATAGATAGTTAATTGTGTGAATCTGCCCTAAGCGCAAAACCAAAGAAGGAACAGGAAATGAGGCGGAAGACATACATCTAACTATCTATTAGGTATTAATTATATATAACCGTGATGTATAAACTAAGGTATTATAGAATTAATCACCTAATGTCCTTTAAGTTATGCTGGTTTAATAAAACGGATTAAACCTTTTACTGGTAAGCTTCTAGTATTGTATACCAAAAGTTTTGATTTGAAAAGTATGTTTTGTACTAGAAAATTGTGTATTGAATTAGTGTCCTATGACCTGACCTATACCTGGTACCCCTTATTGATGACTTAATGTATACGAAACACATATATAACTAAGATAGAATGAATAATAGGCTGGGTGAATCCTCTCTAAGCCCACAACCAAACAAGGAACAGGAAATGAGGCGGTAAGCGCACATCCTATTACCTGTCGGATCCGATTAATATATATTCCTGATGTATCCACTAAGTAATCATAAGGTTAGCATTATAGGCCCCCTATTAATTAAATGTTCATGTTACGAGGATGTTATATATCTTATTTATTATCGTTGCGTACTTTATAGATGTACCCTTTATAAATAACTTAGGTTTGGTATAACTATCCCCTCGTGTTTGCTAACCCTGATACGTGTAATCGTACTGGTGTTAACACAAACCCGGAAAGATATATTACTATGTTTTATCACCTTGTGCCTGCTAACCCTGGTACGTGAAATCGTACTGGTGTTAACGCAAACACGATAATATATATATTATTATGTTTTATCACCTCATGCCTGCTAACCCTGGTACGTGAAATCGTACTAGTGTTAACGCAAACCCGAAAATATATATTAACATGTTTTCCCCGGTACTTATTATAGTATGTTCCTCCCTATACTTGTTATAGTGTGAATTGAACCCCTAAAGTATACCTATTATAGTTTACTAGTATGTTTACTTGAACTGATAATGTCTTAAAGAAAAGACTCATTTTATCTACTAAGTTATGATCATGCTTCAAAAATGGAGTTTTGTATACTATGAAGTAACATAACTTTAAAAGAGTGTTTGAAATGTTTTGATCACTTAGAAAAGACATAAGCAATCTTTTGAAAGATGTTTATAACAAATATTTACACAATTATCATTGTGTTCAACTTGTATCCCCCCCCCCCCCCCCCCCGCCCTTAAAAGAATTTAAAACAGTTAAATGATTCATTACATGGTATGAACTCACCTAATGTGGGTGATTCAAATGAATATGCGCGTAAGGATGAGAAGCTCCATGAAATGAACTCCCGAGGCACAAACGGGTCCTAAATGACATATATGGCAACTATTTCCATGAATATAGTGTGTATAAGCAACTAATATGCTAAGAAAGACCCTTAGGGACTTGGACTAAGTGTTGAAATCACATATGATTGATCAAAGGGGAGTGTATGGCCATAAAGAGGAGTTTACGGCCACACAAGGGTGTTCACGGCCCTAGAGTTTACAGTCAGGGAGTTTATGGTCAGAGTGTTCATGGCCAGGGAGTTACGGCCGCATGAGTTTACGGTCGTAAACTCCTAGGAATCATCCACCAATTGTTTGATCTAGGTATTTAGGTTAATGATTCTACTAGATAGCAAGTTCATAAAAGGAATACTCACAATTTAGAAGCCTTAGAAGGTGTTTTCAGCCACGAAGAAAAAGTGTGTCTTCTTGGTGAAAGTTAAAGATTTGAAGATCTAGACAAAAAGGGGTGTTTTCATGGATGAATCAAAGAACGATACATGTTTAAGAAGGATAACAACTAGAAGGAACAACACTTACGTTTTTGGACGATTTGGGTGAAGAACTTGATTATACTTGAGAGAGTTTGAGGAGATTTCAGTAAAGGAAAGAAAAGAATGAAGAAATGAAGTGCCCTCATATATGTATATATATATATATATATATATATATATATATATATATATATATATATATACACACGAGGGGTTTATGGTCATGGTTGAGTTTACAGCCATAAACTCCATGTTTACGGCCGTAAACTCCACATGATGGATTTAATGGCTTGAATGTTGTACAATGAATCTAGCAGGTACTTCCTAACACTCATTCTTTGAATGTATAAGGCTAGAACACTCGGACATTCCCTTATCAAGGCTAAAAGGTAACAGAAACGAGTTTGAGTCTCGTTTGACTGTACTTATAAAGCAAACAAATTTCAGGTTGTCACACCAATTTACCAAAATACCCTTAGAAGTCAGCCGGTCAACTTTTGGTCAAAGTCAAAGTCAACGATCAAGGTTAACAATCCATGTTGACCCAGGTCGTCGAGTGTATCTCATTGACTCGTCAAGTTCCTTTAGAACTCAAGAAATCATGAAAACCCTATTCGACTCGCTGACTTTCTAGACAACTCGTCGAGTCCATGTAGTGCCAAATGTCGGAAAAACCCGTAACTAGCTCGTCGAGTCATCTCAATGAGTCAACGAGTCCATGTAGAACCAATACAGGCAATCTTCATCTGAATCTTCGAGTTGACCATGCGACTCGTTGAGTCTCTTCAATCTATTACTTATTCATATGCTTTTAAGCAAGACCAAGGCTCCAAATTGCAGATCTAGCCTCCTAGGTCATTGTTTCCACGTAAAGTTACAAACTTTAGATGCAAACAAGGTCTTAAATGTTAAAACCAAGCTAAGAAAGAAGTTTTAGGTAAGGATAATGCCATAATTTGCAAAAAAAACTAGAACTTTATGACTATAAGGGGCTAGAGGAGTCCAGATCTGAAGTTACAACTTCAAATCATGCCTAAAACAAGAAATAACTCAACAACAAACAAGAAATAGCCCTAAACCTTTGCATGAAGAGATTTAGCTAGAGAGAAGTCAAGGTAACGACTTGTTACCTTCAAGATGATGCTAAGATGAAGTAGAAATCAGATCCACAAGCTTCTCCTTGTTCCAAGCTCCTTATACTTCAAGCTCTCTTCATAAGATCCACCTTCCAAGCTTCTTAACACGAAAAAATGGACAATAGATGCGATTAGGGTTTTCTAAGATCAAGGGGGCGGTAAGGGAGGCAAGGGGAGGCTAATGACCCTTTAAAATAGAGTGTAAAACCCTAGAAATTAGGGTTTCATTTTCTAGCTCCTATTCGTCGAGTTGGGTCCTCCAACTCGTTGAGTAGAAATCATAAATCACATGGGTTGACCAGGTTCGACACGACGAGTTGGGGCCTCCAACTCATCGAGTTCCCTCCACAAATGAATACAATGCCTTAAAAATTATACCTACAAGTCGGGATGCTACAATACCGGATGTATACATACACACAATTGGCTTTAATATTTCTGCTATTTCAATAATAAGCAAATTATAAGAGATAACCATAGGTTCTCCAACTTGCCTATTATTTTCAACCATCACATACTTCATCAAAATGTATAAGTCAATAACTCATGATTTTCCACATCATTCAACAATAACACTCCATTAGTTTCATAACTTCTGAATGATATTCATAATTTTTAAAATGACCAAGAAATGAATCGAAAACAAAGATAAATAGAAAAGGAAAAAAGAAAAAAGAGAAAGAGAGAGCATCAAGAAAACTTTGTTAAGCTATCTCATTGGATACTCATGTTGAATAATATGAATTGCAGAGGAGAATGAAAATAGAGTTGAGAGCAAAAAATACCCCAAATATAGATCAGTTATTTATATCTAAGATTAGTAAAAAAACATCATAGATACTTCACATGAAAAAAACAAAAAAAGCTAAAAACACAAGTAAAAAAATAAATAAATTGACATGTATACATATTTCAAATCCTTGCAACCCTTCATTGTAACACCGTAAATTTTCAAACCAATTTTTCATTTTAAAATTGACATAATTCTCACAAACACATTTCACAAAATCCAAAGTGTAAATTTATCAAAAACACATATCCATAGTTTTTGAATAACATCTAGGATCCTTAAAACATAACTCCATCTCGTGGGTACAATCAAGTCGACACATTTCCGTGATTCTAATAAGTACCTGAAACAAATATCATATAACACGGTAAGCAAGAAGCTTAGTGAGTCCCCCGAAATACCACACATATCTCTATAGCCACTCATGGGTATATCTCGAATAAGACCCTCTGGTCAATGCATCTTAGTAGAACCCTTCGGTCCCACAACTCGGACGGACCCTTGGGTCCTAACATAGTAAATTTCAGAATAATACACAACATAAATCACAAATACATAATGCATGATATCACAATATTCAATATAAGCATACAAGACCCTCCGGTCACACAAAGTTACCACTCATCGTAAGTATAGTGAGAAGACTCACCTCCGATGATGAACAATTCCTAAAAATGCTGCTGCTGCACACCGGCCTCTAACACTGAGCCAAAACCCACAATTAACCCAATTAGGATCTAAGACCAAACCCTCACTCATTAGGTCTAAAGATAGTCCACTACGCGGCCCCTAAATAACCCAAGCCCAATGGGCTCACCAAGGCCCAAAACTAAATGGGCTCTCCCAAGGCCCAACTCTTAAACTTAAGTCCAAGTGGCAAGCCCAATACAAGGGCCCAATAAATATATTCCTTTGATCTAAAATCTCCAGTACAACAAGCCAAAAATCCAGGCCCAATATGAGATTTAGCCCAAAAAGGCCATAACGAGATTACGTGGGGCGTACCTCCCTTGGTACGCTCAGCGTACACATGACTCCTGATCGGGGACACCAGATCAGTACGCGGGGGCATCCTAGGATTACGCTCGGTGTACGTACAAACTTGTTTTTCCCACTCTCTTGGTCTTAAACCGTTAAGACCATAGCTATACTCTCAGATTTGGCTCCCTAAAGGCTCATACACAATAAAGTTCATGACTTTTAGCCTTTACATGGCTGATAATGTCCCAAACAAAAAAAACCTCACTCTTTCTTCCAGAAAAATGCTCATATCTCATGCATGGGGTGGTTTTGACATCTAAGACTCCATTTTTATGAACCCACTCCATTAAAAACACTCAAAGGGATAGATATTAGGCTCAAGAGTTCAACAACTCATAAAGCTTCAACCTTTGGGACCAAAAACCCTAAAATGGACCATAATATGCACAAATCAAAAAGGATGGGAAAGCTTTGTGATTTATATCTTCAAATGATGCTCTAACCACAGAAAAGCTCAGATCCAAGGCCTGGACTCTAACTTGTAACACCGTAAATTTTCAAACAAATTTTTTTCATTTTAAAATCACATTAATCTCATCAAACACAGTTCAAAAAATCCACAAAATGTCAAATTATCAAAACAAATGCCCATAATACTAAAATCTAGGATCCTCAAAACATAACTCTATCTCGTGTGTACAATCAATCTGGCATCTACCTGTGATCCTGAGAAGTACCTGAAACACATAACACATAACACGGTAATCACGAAGCTTAGTGAGTTCCCCAAAATACCACACACATATCATTAGCCTCTCATGGCTCTACTCGAATAAGACCCTCCGCTCAATGTGTCTCAGTGGAACCCTCCGGTCCCACAACTCGGTTCGGACCCTCCAGTCCTTGTATCTCAGTGAGGACCCTCTGGTCTCACAATTCGGTTTGGACCCTCTAGTCCTAACTCAGTAAAAGCACAAAATAATATATCACATAAATCACAAAGACATAATGCAAGATATCACAATACTTAATATAAGCACATAAGACCCTCCGGTCACACATAGATTACTACTGTGTGTAAGTATAGTGAGAAGTCTCACCTCGTAAACAAAACAAATAAACCTCGTACGCGAATAACTCGTCTAGCCTCCACCTAACACATATGATAATTATATCAAATTAATAAACGACCCTTAAAGGAGCTAGACTAGACCCTCTACAAACTCACACAAGGATAAAAGACAATTTTACCCTTCCATGGTCTCTATAGTCCTTAATTTGACCAAACCCTAAAAGTCAACTGTAGTGCGTACACTGGGCGTACAACCCTTTATGATGGGCATACTACCTTGCCATGCATCATGGATCCTCGACCCTATGCTGCGTGTACTAGGATTATGCTCGGCGTACGTCCTAGACTTGTTCTTCCTACTCTCTTGGTCTTAATCCGTTAAGACAATAGCTCTATTCTCATATCTGGACTTCCTAACGGCTCATACTCCATAAAGTTCGTGACTTTAAGCCTTTGCATGGCTGAGAAAGTCCCAAACCCGAAAACTCTCACTATTTTGTCCCATAAGGCTCATATCTCATGCATGGGGTGGTTTTGACATCCAAGACTCCATTTTTATGATTCTCCTCCGATAAACACTCAAAGGGACATATATTAGGCTCTGGAGTTCAACAACTCATAAAACTTGAAACATTGGGACCAAAAACCCTAAAATGGCCCTTATTATGCACAAATCAAAAAGGATGAGAAAGCTTTGAGCTTTATACCTTCAACTGATGCTCCAACCACAGAAAAGCTTATACCAAAAGCCTAGACTCCTACTTTATCCTCTTCAATGCACCTTCTTCACTCCAAGGATATCATAATAACACTTAGAATCATACAAATGGACACTCAAGCTCAAGGGATGCAAATTAGGGGTTTAAGAGGGTTGAAGGCTGGAAATGGTGGACAGAAATGAGGCCATCATGTTCATTAAATAGGGAAACATCCCTCAGTTAGGGTTTTCACCCTAAGCCTACTACGCCCAGCGTACCCTCTGGTACGCCCAACATACTAGGTGGTTCCGCGTCCAAATCATGCACATGAGTATGCTGAGCGTACACATGCGTACACCCTGCGTACTCATTTACCACCTTTTCTCAAATAAAGGGCCAAACTTGACAATTACAATAGAACAAGGGTTAATGAGGCATACCTGGTCTTGGGATGTTATAATTCTCCCCCACTAAAATCAGACTTTACCCTCGAAGTCATCTTCTGGAAATAACTCTGGGTACTGCTCGCGCATCTCAATCTCCGACTCCCAAGTCCATTCGGACCCCTTTTGATGTTGTCACTGGACCTGAACCAAGGGCACCTCTTTATTCCTCAAGACTTTCACCTTCCTATCTAAGATCGGTATCGCCTCTCGATGTAATTCAGGCTCGCATCAACCTGAATGTCCTCTAACGATACAACTGTAGTCTTATCAGCTACACACTTCCTCAGCTGGGACACGTGAAAGGTGTTATGAATCTGGCTAAACTCTACAGGTAGCTCCAATCAGTAAGCTACCTTACCCACTCACCAAATCCAAATACAAGATCTACTCCCGATCCAACAGTTGAATCTCCAAGGCTACCCTAGCCCATTCGGCAATACGACTTCACAGTAGTCCTATCCAACCGAGATGACTCATCCAATCACACTGAACTCCACAATAATGTAGTTCGATTTACCCCAAGCGATTACCACAACTGATTTGAAATCACACCCCACACACGACCTCAGTTACCTACCACTTGTTACCTTATGTGCATCGTGGTCCTCCTCAAACCAATGAACAGGTTCACCAAAATCCAAAACATTAAATGGGAAACACATCCCTCTCAAAATGAAATCCACCCGAAATCTCAACATGCTTGTCCTCCACACAGATAGAGCCAAACTCACCCCCCCAGAGTCTGGTCCGACACAGAGTCGGAACCACTCGTCCCAACCTAGTACTCAACTCATGGCCCATGTTCCTGATGGGTTTTGACCATTCTAACTTTCCTATGGTGTACATGCAACCCTAAATACCTTGGATCTATGTTTTCTCTATTATACATGTAAACTTGAAGTTTCCAAGGTATTACCCTAACAAGCCTACAATCATAAGTACTAGTATAATAAAACTAGATAGAATACATACCTTTTTGATGTAGCTTGATTCCATGGAGCTCAAGAGCCTAGTGCCCCAAGTGTGACACCTCATATGGTTCACACAACATCACCAAAATTTGGAATAACCATGACAAGAGATACATGGACTCTAGAAATCAGCTTGCCCTTTTGTGTGTACACTAGTGCCAATTTCACCAACTAATGGGGTCTTTATATAGTCTGGCTATTAGGGTTACACCATGTAACTCATGACTTTACCTATTCCTTATGCTCCATGGGTTTTAACCTCCATGGAGTATCCATGGGTCACCACATGGGTTAAACCCAACATAAGGAATCTTGGATCATAAGCCCACATATATAAGAATGAATGATTTACACAATCAATCCCCATATATTTAATTAGTCTCTTCTGATCACTAAATTAATTCCAAATTAATTCTTGATCAATACTAATTAAATAATATGATTGCATATTAATATATTAGAACTTATAATATATTAATATGTTAAAAATATCCACTTCTCACAAAAGGTCTACCCAAATGTTCCGATGCCATGCAACCCAAATAGACCATGTTGGGTCGGGTCAAGTATATACCAATTATAGTTATGGAATTAGTCACTAATCCAAGAGTCTCCCACTTGGATAAGTATAATAACTATTATTGCAAGTACAACTCCAACCTGACTAGGAATCATAGCTCTTAAAAGTTGCTACCGAACTTTGAACAAATCAATGACGCGTCCATTAGATAAGGGATCATATATTCCTCCATTCTAGACATCATATGGACTGAGACATGGATTATAATCACTCTATCTGTCTATCTGTTGTTTCCCGATTTCCAATTTATGACGGCCGACTAATTAAACAAATCAAATCAGTCCAGGCTTGGCCAAGCACGTCGGTGTGTCATCACTAAATCATCGAGGGGCCCACATATATCGCTTTTATCCCTTTAAGGGTAAAAGGAATGGATAAACTTCAATTCATATGCTTGTTCTACTACTCGTTGAATCATACACAAAAGCACGTTTTATAACATCGAGTTACCAATGCGTTTTCGTATAATCAATGTATAACCAAGTCATAGGGAACAACTCATATCTCTAGGTTTGAAGAATATAAGATATTATTGTTTGATGATCACTCATGATAAAATCCATGAAGTGAGTCAAATGAGCATAGGTTGAATCCAATACTCAAAACTTATGAGCACTCATGAATGTTGTAGCAACTCTTTCTATGTCCAATACCTTGGACATCTACAAACCAGCCTCATGACAGTCTTGCCTTAATACCTACTTCCAACGTATTATCGACTATGGATGGTTTAAATAACTTATTCATACAGAAAGAATATCCTAGTTATTCTGGAAGTCAAAACATGCAAAGTGAAAACACAAGAATAAAACACCTTTCATTTATCAGCATATTGATTACACATTATTCATTGTATAATGTTTCGAATAATCAACTTTATCCTATTAAAACAGTAGTTGTCCCATGCTCCAAGAATGTACATTAAGTTTTTTCTGAACGCTAGCCATGCCATACACCAAGTATGCACACTATGTTTGTCTATGATCTTTTCTTTGTGGAATGGAACGATTGAACATAATTCCAATGATTCTTATTTCACAATTCCAAATCCTTACCGAAAATGCAAGAATTCCAAATTGCTGCCATTTACTGAAATCTCTTAGATTTTAAACTTATATGCACTGATCCTCTTTTAATGATTATGCACAAAGTCACAAAGACTTGTCAGCAGTCATTACAGAGTATTCCAATGAAGAACATTCCATGGAAACGAAGTCTCAAATTCAAAGTACATTGCTTTGAACATCCTTCTTGTACTAAGTTTCCTAATCTTACACAAATCTAATGAATAACTACCACCTATGGGAATATTTCCATATTCTTATTTTGACTATGACTTCTGAACAAGAGTTGCCTCTCTTCAGAATATATCAATATAGTCCTTCCAAAATTAACACTATACTTCCAACTGTACCGAAGCAACCAATCTTTGGTAAACCTTAGATTGTCCTCAACAATTGCTTAATCATTTTATTCATATCCAATTCTATACTTTTCCCCTCTTAATGCCCTGAGCATTTGGAAAATCGAGAAAGGATGAATATTATAGCACATGCAATCGATCCTATATATGAAGCATATGGGACACGATTCATGATGTCTCACATAAAGACATCATACTAGACCAGTCTTTTTGCTATAATACTACTATATCTATTTTCCATGTTCTCATAATTCATATTATGAAAAGGGATGTTGTAATCATAATCGAAATTTTAGAACGCAAATAATGTACCTATGTATAGAATTTCCTTATGTTGAGCCATTCCAACATAAAATTCATATATATATATATATATATATATATATATATATATATATATATATATATATATATATATATATCCTTGACTAACGATGATTAAAACCTCAATCTAAGCTTTTAGACTTGAAATGAAGTATAATTTCCTCTCCCTTAATTATAGCAAAACAAGCTTTCCCAATTGAAACTTTTGTTTACTATAATTAACATTGCTAACTTGCAACACTTACCCTAATCATCATGCTCCCACTAACATGATAATTACTAGCATAACATTTATGCTCTCACTAGCTTTGACATGTACTCAGAAATCAGTTGGACTTCTAGAAATCAATACTTTATTGACATTCTTACCAAAGTTCAGACTTCCGATATGAGATGCTTTGATAAAACTTTATCAAAATTATACACCTTTCCTTAGATAGCATTCATGTGTGTCTAAACAATTTCATAACTATGAAAAAGGATATCGTAATCATAGTCTCAATTGTTTAGACTTTTTCCATTTCTCACAAGTCCATGTTAGTGTGTCGGTTAACCACACACGCTCCACTAACGACTTTGAGAATGCAAATATCACAATTGCTATCTACTTAAAATCTACTTAATGAAAGCTTTACCTCACCATCATTTTCATGAATCGGAGAGAAACCTTATAAAACTTAGATTTTATGGTGTATGAGTTCCTATCCATGTGAATTTGTCAAAACCATAATCACAAGACAAGGTTAGTGACAAATCCAAACTCATATCGACTGAACTTGTGCAATCTTAAATTCTCGCCACTTGGCAGCACAAGGGCCTACTGTTGGTTCCAAGTTGTTATGAAACCAAGTGAGAACTCTCAGAAGTCATATGCAATGCCAAATTTAACTTGAATGGGCACAAACATACGAATATGTCAACACGATAGGTTATAAACCTCAAGTTGTGAGCTAGTGATAAACTACAAGTTTTATTCTTGATTAGATCTTGAAATTCTTCCAGGATCTTTTAGACTCCCACTATCCTCTTGACATATAAGACTCTTTTGCCTTGAATTTCAAGAGATAGTGTGGATTCTTATCAAGACAAACACTTCACACAAATGGCCTTAGTTGGTGTTTGTTTTATCCAAAACAACACAACTTACCAATTTCAAATGTACAAGAGTAGAACACATTTTACTCTTACATTTGACTAGTGTTAATAAACCTTCTTTAAGATGTGTCACTCAAGTTACAATCTTGGGGTATGACTCTAAGAATTGTTTTGGAATGAAGTATGACTCATCTTCTTGATTTAACCATTTCAAAAATTCATGACTCCTCTTCTTATCCATAAGAATGCACTAAGATGACCTTAGAGGATGAATCGTGATATGGTTTCATAATTATTAAGATGATCATAAAACATGATACTAAAGTACTCTCCCATCTTTTCATATTTGAGAAAATTTTACCTTTCTGCCTAATTTAATTCTTCTCATTCGTTCTGCCATACATCAAAACTTTTCCAATGTTTCAGAATTATACTTAAACTTGTAAGTATAACCAAGTTTACTCATCTTTAGTAAATAATGACGAATAGTCTTATCGATATTTTGTGGTGGATTTGACCAGTGCACAAGAATGTGTACTCGATCCCTTTAGTCCTTCACTTGACTCACATATACATGTGAACAAGGAATTAGTCTTAATTTCCCAAAGATGAAAATTCTCATTCATCATTCACTATAACTTGCATGATTCCAAGTTTATATCCAACTGAAACTTGGGTGATGAGAATCTTTCCTTATTTGGTAAATTATGACACTACCACAAATAAAAGAATCAAATCCATTGCTATCAACAACAGTTTTGACACATTCCATTGTAAGGATATTTAGAATAAATAAATTCAAAATTTTTCCCTTTCATTTTAAAATTGAGGAAAACTTGTCATTAATACAAATGAAAATTATGTTATTATTCATTCCTAAGCAATCTGTCAAAATTTTTAAGTAATAGCTCAAAATTCTGATCACCGAACCATGCGATGGAAATCCATCTTCACGGTCATAATCAACATATACTTCCTTTAAGTTTCCTCTTTTTTTCTTTGATTCTTAAAAAATCAACATGCGATCCAGTCACATCTTGTAATAAGAATCTCCAAATAGGAACTTAATAGAGTTAGACAGTGGACTTTACCTGAAGTACAGTCAAACTTTTGACTTTACCATCCTTATGATCCTTCAGGTAAATATGACAGCTTCGCAACCAATGCCCCTTCCTTTGGAAACAGTAACATATGGACTCTTTGGGAATGGTACACTGTACTATCTCAGAATTGCCTTTCTCTTTACCATTTGGTCAACCAAGTTGACTATTGCTGATCCCTTTCCATTGGGAAGAGAAAGCTTTTCTAGATATCCAATGTTACCAATTGTCGATGTCAATGGAGGCTTGGGAAGTTGATTTTCTAATCAAATTTGCTTTACTAGTCCTCCAAATCATTACTGATTTAGCAGCACCAAGTAAATAGATAAGATCAGTAAGGGTCATGTCATAGTTTGTTTCATAGTACTCCCAAACGAACTCACTATATGATATAGAAAGTGATTGAACATCTAACTTTCTCAAGACTTTGCACCCAACTCTCTCGGCTTGTCTATATGTGAAGTCATCTCCAAGATGTGATCACACATAGACCTTGCTTGCCAATAGGGCTTGAGTGTCCTTGAACTATTAAAGAACTTGTGTGCTAGGGAGAATAATTAGAGGAGGTGGAGGAAGAGAAGTATGATTTCTATTATCCAACCAAGGAACATCATCTTCATTAGGAAAACTTGTTCCAAGGGATTTGGGATGATCATAGATGTCTAAACCAGACATATAATATGGGAGATATTCAAGTTAGTTGATTTAAAGTACTTAATATGATACCCAATATGAAATATTAAGGCTAGAACCCAACACAATATTTTATATCTTGGAAGTGGGATGCCGTAATCCAAGCTATAAAATATTTGAAGCTACGTGAATGACGATTCACCAAGTTCCACCATGAAAACGAAATAATTTATTAGGTTTTAATTGGAATGAAGCTCCTACATCTTTTGAGATTCATTAAACTATTCAATGGCATGTTTAAATCTCAATTGTGCCCTCTCAAGTTTGTGACTGGGATGCCGAGGATCACAAACAAGGTGTGAATAACCATACTAATTGACTTGGTACCCTTAATATTTATCACCTAATCAATGTTCCAGTTGCCTACACGCGCTCCACCGATCTATGATAAACATTAATTCACCCTTTGACACTCTTACTAGTCCATTTTAGTGTGTCGGTTATCCATACACGCTCCACCAACGACTTGGTAAGGTACAAAGTGTAATTTCATGGGTTAGCACCAAATTCACATTTTCCTAAGTAACTAAGATTGGGAATTCATAAGTGTTTAGTTACTTAGTATTTATCATTAATACGTTAATGAAGGGAGATTTATAGTCCTTGTCCTACCCATTCGACTAACCACCCTCAACCAGTCAAGGAAGCGGTGGGTGAGAGTGGACACCCATTAAACTGCCATTTTATAGGTAGTAACCTTATAACCCCCTTATAGATCGGCTTCGTGAATGAGGCCTACTAGCGGTAAGACTGACTTTGTTCTTATATATATATATATATATATATATATATATATATATATATATATATAATTAACTTATAATACTATAAAGTATAAGAGTTGAATTTTAACTTTTAAAATTCTAAGGGTTTAACTTGGAATTAAAGAATTCATGAGGGAAAACTTTACAAATTCCAAAACTTCAGTGCAACTTTTGAACAATCCATAAACTTTTCAATTCCATAACTTATGTGTTTAAAGTAGTTTTAATGAAAAACTCTTCAAGTTCCATAACTTGAGAACAAGTTATGGAAGATTTTAAAACATTTAAAAATGAGACTCTCTATTTTTTCATAACTTATGGACATCTTATGAGCTTTAAAAACCATAAATGTAACTTTTCATATAACTTGAGGACAAGTTACAAAAACACATTTTATGAACAACTATTAGATCAATTTGGATTGAAAACACATTATCACATACCTTTTCTATTAATCTAAGAAAACTTACAAGAACAAGATAAGTCATATCAAACTTTTTCATGTAATTAGCCTAACCATTAACCTAATACAAAACGTGAATCTATTGACAATTATCTTTGAAATTGGATTAGAATGAACATTACCACATTAAAAACAGTTTTATAGGTTCAAAACAACTCAGGGTAATGATTCTAGTCCAAATCAAGCCTTAAAAGTCGAAAATATGCTGTCATGGGGTCCTAATCGTCGAGTGCATGAACCTACCCGATGAGTAGGATGATTTTCTTCATAGACTCGGTGAGTCCAGTGCCCAGATAGCTAGAAAATCAAACTTTTCAGCTTTTCAGCAATTTATATCAAGTACAATTGAAAACTAGCCTAGGCTCTGATACCACTGATGCATTTTGAGCATTCTAACACTCCTATGGTGTACATGCAACCCTAAATACCTTGAATCTATGTTTTCTCTATTATACATGCAAACTTGACATTTCCAAGGTATTACCCTAACTAGCATACAATCATAAGTACTAGTATAACAAAACTAGATAGAACGCATACCTTTTTGATGTAGCTTGATTCCATGGTTTTCAAGAGCCTAGTGCCCCAAGTGTGACCCCTCAAATGGTTCACACAACATCACAAACATTTGGAATAACCAAGAGAAGGGATACATGGACTCTAGAGATCGGCTTGCCCTTTTGTGTTTACACTAGTGCCAATTTCACCAACCAACAGGGTCTTTATATAATGTGGCTATTAGCGGTACACCATGTAACTGATGACTTTACCTATTCCTTATGCTTCATGGGTTTTAACCTCCATGGAGTATCCATGGGTCACCACAAGGGTTAAACGCAACATAAGGAATCATGGATCACAAGCCCACATATATAAGAATGAATGATTTACACAATCAATCCCAAAATATTTTGTTAGTCTCTTTTGATAACTAAACTAATTCCAAATTAATTCTTGATCAATACTAATTAAATAATATGATTTCATATTAATATATTAGAACTTATAATATATTAATATGTCACAAATATTCTCTTCTCACAAATGGTCTGCCCAAATGTTACGATGCCATGCAACCTAAATGGACCATCTCGGGTCGGTTCAAGCATATACCAAGTATAGTTATGGACTTAGATACTCATCCAATAGTTCCACGAATCTATGCATGTATTACACCTCGATCCTTCCGATTTGCGACAACCCCTCTCTAACTCAAAACACAACATTTCCCGACCATTGCAGAGACCCCAGTCTCGTCCATGGTTCGGCCACCAGGTTCCCATAAACTCATTTGGCAAGGCTACCCAGGCCTAAAATCCTCTCTGCATCACACCCTGACTAGTAAGGTTGCGGCTCCCCGCAGTTATACAACATTTTCTCCGTGAATAACAAGTGTTACGGCTCCCCGTAGTCCTATGACACTCTCTCACTACCTCGTGAATGCTATGGCTCCTCGCAGTCTTACGATACTCTCGCTCTCTTGCTGAATCATGAATGCTACGACTCCCCGCAGTCTTACGAGACTCTCTCTTTGACTCACTTATGCTATGGCTCTCCGTAGTCACACGATACCCTCTATCTGACTTTTGTATGCTACGAATCCCTGTAGTCACACGATACTCTTTCTCAAACTCATGTATGCTATGGATCTCTGTAGTTATACAATACTCTCTTGTATGGACTTGTAAATGCTACAGGTCCCTGTAGTATTATGATACTCTATCGTACTGACATCGTGAATGATATAGCTCCCCATAGTATTACGATACCCTCTCTTACTCTCCATGGGCTCTCTTTACGGTCTCCCCTGATAGTCCTTAGTGATTACTCCCACCCATATCCATTCACTCTCTTATCACCCCATAATCTCATCCTCAAATTGTCACCACATTGAGTTCACTATCTACTACTCCACGGTCCAACATAGTTAGGTGTACACACCTACCCATATTATGCATCACTACTCTTGACTTAAGTTCTCATAGACAGGGCACTTTCCTCAATACAATCATACTCTTGAATAATTCCTGTCTGGCGACAATTAGCTGATGATCGCACATCTGGAAATATAGTCGCTTGATGGTCCACTTTTCGTCTGACACACCCATGTCTTATAATAATCCAACAACCTAGGACATCATACTCGGATACCTTGACACACCATTACGGAATCTCACAATGTCTTTCCATGACCACTGATCTTCCACTCACACAACTCGAAGCCTTGAAGTATTCCAACTCACAATTGGAAGTAAGGAGGAATCGTCACGACTGAGAACAAGTTGACAACAATCCAAAGCCCCATCTGCTACTGATCAAGCCCATGCGAACTACTCATATTGACCCTGTAGTTGATTGACAAATCAACTGTTGCCCCTCCTGGAGTACAAATAACAACTCATACGTCGAACTATTAGTCTCTCCAAAATTGAATCTTGACCTTGGCAACCCAACCATCTCGAAACTCATACATTGGTACACCTGAAGAAACACAAACCATAATCTGATTCCTATATACCGGCTACCTATCGTGAAGTTACTCATTTTATTCTAAGAATATGCGACACGTATCATCTCACGTTGTATACCATCTCAACTGCCACATGAATCCAGTCTCGTATACTCTGACTCATGGAATGTACTATGCAGCATTCGATGATCTTCCAGATAGTCACCAAATATCTCTATGTATCCCGTATCTTAGATGAAAACTTCAGAATCCTCCCAACGTGACTACCTCTAGTCATCCCAAAATCCCATATCGACTCACCGCCGGATATCCTAACTGTCCCGAATTAGTCACGACTCTCAATTTGGAAATAATGCACTATAACACACTTCGTCTCCAATTCCTCAACCAAAATTCCATTGTGGAAATTATCATAGGAGCAAGAGACCTTACTCTCACAGTCGATACATAACATAATCAACGAGGGTCGCCGTCCTGGTATACTCCTCTTGATCACATAGAACTGATGCTAAAAGTATGCCTTACTCAAATAAGGCATCTCCTTGTCCTCATCCATCTCAGTCCCCAATGATGACTCTCTCACAGTATAAGAAATACCTCGCAGCAAAATATTCTGGTGAACATATCACAATTATGTTCTACCACTCGGGGTTACCTCCAAACTGGAACCAGAAGTTTGTTATCTCTTTTTCTCTGCACTACATGCGGGAATAGTGTTGCTCTCGTCACAGGAGTGACATTTCAACCATCGGCCTATCACTCAAACTAGACCACAATCCTCCATAGCATATCATCTCCACTTTTCCTCCAGTCCCGCGACTCCAACTACCAGCTCACCAATCAAACTCCTTGGGATCTAAACCCAATTTTTTCCTCACAAGGTAGACTTTATCGAACTCAACCAACATGGCCCTCTAGCCGCACAGTTTACCATATCCATTCTAAGTCTGAACACCCATCGTCAAAAAACTGGTAAAGATGGAAACGCACTCTGCTACGAATCATGGTACCCGAACCATGTTATCTCCCATCAACTTGCTATTTAGAACCTCCAGAATTCTCACTGTTTCGAGTATAGGTCGTTTGCTTTCAGTAGTACGGGCCCATACTACCTGCCACATCTACCCATACTTTCCACATTGATCGTCCCAGATTTCCTAAGTAGCTGCTCAACATTCTCGATCACCAATCCCATTACACATGTTCACTCTCCAGTGAATACTCACCACTATCAGCATTCTCGTCTATCTAAATTCACTCCCTAGGGTCTTCTTAGGTTCTCACACTTCTCTTCCATCTGTTGTTGAAGAACTCTTCTTGATGCCAGCCATCTACCTCCTAAATATCATCATATTCACTTAGTAGATGTCTCCCATCATCAAGAGTTCCACAAAGCACAAAGCAAACAAAATGCATGCATCGACTTACCTCCATCAACACATAAAACCACTCTAGCACACAACTTTACTCTCTTTATGCACAACTCTAAAAGGCATTACCAACCTCAGTCAACCCTACCTCTCGTGGGTATCTCACTACTCTCTCAGAAGATTCCTCAAATGCACATCTAGGTATCTCTTCTAGATTACTCCTCTACTCAAAGCTCTCTCTAAAAGATTTTTTCTAGATACTCTTACTCATCACATACACAGAGTAAATAGCAGATAATATCAATTAATAGCATTCCCTAGGCTAAGGCATAATGAATCAAGAAACTCTATCCCTAATTTATGAAATACCTAGCCTATTCTCTAGCATGCAGCTCTAATATCTCATAATGTAAACAAATAATGGTATTTTGGGAAATCACCGCTCGGGCTCTAGCTAATTGTACACACTGCTCCGTCTTGTTTTCTCTTTAAACTCTTACTCGTTTTAGAAAAATCATTTATTTTTGAATTTTTTTCTCAATTCCTCAGTTTGAGTTCGGACATACCCAATAGTACATCCAAATCCTTCAAACCAAGGCTCTAATACCAACTTGTAACACAATAAATTTTTAAACAAAATTTTTATTTTAAAAATCACATAATTCTCATAAACACATTTCATAAAACCCAAAGTGTCAATTTATCAAAAACATATATCCATAGTTGTTGAATAAAATATAGGATCCTCAAAACATAACTCCATCTTGTTGGTACAATCAAGCTGGTGCCTTCACGCGATCCTGAGATGTACCTGAAACACATATCACATAACACAGTAAGCACGGAGCTTAGTGAATTCCCCAAAATACCACACATATCTCATTAGCCTCTCATGGCTATATCTCGAATAAGACCCTCTGGTCAATGTGTCTCAGTGGAACCCTCTGGTCCCACAACTCGGGTGGACCTTCCAGTCCTAACTCAATAAAGCTTAGAATAATACACAACATAAATAACAAATACATAATGCATGATATCACAATAAACAATATAAGCATACAAGACCCTCCTAACACACAAAGTTACTATTTTCCATGGTAAGTATAGTAAGAAGACTCACCTCGGATGATGAACAGCTCCTAAAAATATTGTTGCTGCACACCGACCTCTAACACTGAGCCAAAACCCATAATTAACCCAATTAGGATCTTAGACCAATCCCTCACTCATTATTTCTAAAGATAGTGTCACAACTAGCATTTTTAGCTGGGAAATTTTGTCCATGTAAAGATCAAGTCTTGTATAACCTGTAATCTAAGCTAATGTAAAGTGCTATTCTCATTCAAATTCAACAATTTGAACCAAAAAAACCTGAGTGAAGTTCAAAACCTAATTCAATATATTTCATATACTCAACTATGGCTTTGAAACCCTAATATCCCGTTTCAGACTCAGAAGCGACCAAGGTCCTCTTGTTGGGCCTAATGGGCCAGTAAACTCTCAATTTGGTTATTTTGGGTCAAGAAACCTTATTTGGACCTTAATACACCCATATTTATTAAATAATAACATTTTAGGCCACAAGACTTCTCAAGGGCCTTATTGGGCCTAAAATGTCCCACTTCATTCTCATGGCCCTTTATAGGCCGTGAACAACTCTCTTGAATAATGTTGGGCCATAAACCCAAATTTCTTTACCATGTTGGGTCGTAAACCCCATTCCTTCACCACCTTTAGGCCGTAAACCCATAAGAAGGGCCCAATTGGCCGAGAACCTTCATATTGGGCCTAAAATTTCTAATATGATCAATATAGTCCCAAACACTTCTTTCTCATTTCCTTCCTCCACATTCACGGCTGACACACACAAAAAAGGGAAATAACATGGAGTAGACACCTCATGTTTGTTTAATGGGGTTCCATGCACATTACAAATATTTATGCAATCTCAAGTATCCATAAACATCACTTCTCAATTCACTCTTCTCTCTTTCTCTATTCTTATTCACAGCCTAAGGCTACCCTTCCTCATCAAGATCATTCAAATTCCATTCCACTCCCAAACCATCAAGAACTCCTCCCTTTTTCATTCATAAACCGTAAATGGATGTGTGTGAATAAGAAGGCTCTTCAAACTCATGTACTAGGTAAGATACTTCACCCTTAACTTGGATAAATCCATCTTATGTCTAGATTTTTCCTTAAAACATAACAAATCTTGTGTTTATACTCCTAGAGACATCATATTTTCAAAGATCCTCTCAAGAAAGAAGCTAGGTCGAAATCTCCTCCAATCTTCTTCCAAGAACTAATCCATCAACCTCAATACGAGTTCATACCCCCTATTTTTGGTTTTACTATGCATTAGGGAAGAATACAAGTTGTTTTGTGTAGATCTATGTGTGTATGCATGATTTTGTGTATTTATCACTATATATGTGTGATTATGTGTTATAAACTCCATGAGCTTGAAAGTATGTTAAAATATGATGATATTTGTAGAACATAACATTTATTTCAAACTTAATATTTAAAGAAAGGTTTTAAAATACTTCAAAGTTGCTTAAAACCAAGAAAATTATACAAAAGGGGCCAAAAATGACAAAATAGCCAAATATAAGGTATTTTTATATAACTCACGGTTCTAGGGGACCAAAAAGGATTTATTTTGATAAATATGAATCTTTATGGTATTTGTGATTTTAAAAGCTCTAAAAGTGTAAATTTTCACTAATTGGTGCCATCTTGGGCTTTCACGACTTTTGGGTCGAAATCGCAAAATTTTGGACTTTATGGGCTTAAGTGTCATTTTAAACAAAGTTGTGCCAAAAATGTAAATTTTTGATAAAAAAAAAGGCTGAAAAAATAAATTTATTAAAACTTGGGCCAAAAAGATAAATTTATTTATAAATGGGCTGAGAATGCACATTTTCATAAACTTAAGCCAAAAATGATATTTTTGACAATAGATAGTTAAAAATATTATTTTTACTTAAAACTAACCCTAAATGTAGGCTTTTGGTCTTAAAGGACTTAGAGTGTCATTTTTATCAAAAATATGCCAAATTTGTAAATTTTTGGTTTTAAAGACCAAAAATGTCTTTATACAAAAGTGGGCCTTTTTATGTCATTTTGGTAAACAACGAAGCCTATACAACCAACATAACAATCCACAGATCAATCATGTCTTTTATACTTTATTGGGCCTAGAATATATTTAACAAGCTCAGTGGGCCTTATTTATCCACTTACATGTTAATTGGGCCTGGAATATATATTTCATGTTTATTCACATAAATTCAATTATGGATCTAGTGAGACGTTTCGGTTGACACCTATCGAATGTACAATCGTAGCCCGTAATTATAACCAGGGTCTATTGGAGGGAGAGCGTGAGTTTGTGTATAGATCTATATGGGGGTGACACCCTACACCTTAGTTGTTCGCTACAGTTAGATAAGGCCAGTTTAGGGTGACAGACCCTACCTTAAACAAGTCGATGTCTAATAGACGTCATGACAGGTGAAATTGTCATTATTAAGTATGGTTATAACGACTTACCTAGAGGAATTAACACCATTATATAATTTACGGGAAAAATCTATTATGGAAAACACGGTAACCTACATGCACTGGTACTCAACCTCGGGTGTTGAGTTTCCAACATTCTCATAAACAGACAACATCGGTTTGTCTGGGGTCATTCTCTTTATACTCTCACAAATAATAACACACATGCATTAATAGAAGATCGGACACAAACATTTCAAACTGTTTTCTAGAAAATATCAGATTTTCTGGTGCTTACAAAGCAATACAAAACATTTTACTCAAACATGCTGATGAACTCACCAACATTTTCATGTTGACATTTTTAAATGAACTTGGATCCTTAGGAAATCATTGAGCAGGTTGTTCAGCAAGAATACATGGATATTTTCTTATGTTTTGTTTTCATCATACTTTGGATATTTTGGCATGTAATATTGAAATGCAACATTTGATGTAAATCGATGACAGTTGTAATATTACATGTGTGATGATGATGATGATGATGATACTTTGGATAGTTTGGATTCAATTATATACATTGTGATAATACTGCGAAAATGAAGTTACCCAAGCCACCGCACGTTTCTACCGTCTGGTTCGGGGGTGTGACAGATAGTCCACTACCCAACCCTTAAATAACCCAAGCCCATTGGGCCCACCAAGGCCTAGTACTAAATGGGCTCTCACAAGGCCTAACTCTTAAACTTAAGTCCATGTGGCAAGCCCAACACAAGGGCCCGATATATATATATATATATATATATATATATATATATATATATATATATATATATATATATATATATATGTGTGTGTGTGTGTGTGTGTGTGTATTCCTCTGATCCAAAATCTCCAGTACAACAAGCCTAAAATCCAGGCCCAAAATGAGATTTAGCCCAAAAAGCCCACAACGAGATTACGTGGGGCATACCTCCCTTGGTACGCTCAATGTACACATGACTCCTGATCAGGGACACCTGATCAGTACACGAGGTGTACTAGGATTACGCTCAACGTATGTCTAGACTTGTTTTTCCCATTCTCTTGGTCTTAAAAGACCATAGCTATACTCTCAGATCTGGACCCCCTAAAGGCTCATATGTAGGGTTTTTAGCATTCTAACACTCCTAAGGTATACATGCAACCCTAGAAACCTTGGATCCATGTTTGCCTAAAATACATGCAAAATTTGATTTCCAAGGTTTTTAATCTAATCTAGCATACATGGGGAACCTTAATCAAAAATGATATCTAAAAATACATACCCTGTCGTAATTTGGATTCCTTGAAAACCTTGTGAGCCTAGCACCGCAAGTGTGATGCCTCAAATGTCTCACATGGCACCAAATACACTTGGAATAAACTTTGAGAGAAATGTCACACTTCTGAAATCGGCTAGCCCTCACTTGTATCTTCTAGTGGCTGATTTTGGTGAGCATAAGCATCCTTATATAGTGTGTTACAATTAGGGTTACACCGTGTAAACCCTAATTGTCTTGACCTTTCATTTCCATGACCCATGGTTCCTATAGACACCATGCAGCATCCATGGAGCATTCTATGAGCCTTAGCCCAACATGATAATCCATGGATCGTTAAGCCCACTATACAAGTATGAGTGATTTACACAATCAATCCATATATTTAATTAGTCACCTTTTGATCACTTAATTAATTCTATATTAATTCTTGATCAATACTAATTAAATAATATTATTATTAATATATTAGAACTTATAATATATTAATAAACCATAAGTGTCATTTCTCTCACTTTAGTCTTTCCAAATGCATGATGCCATTCAACCCAAATGGACCATGCCAAACTGGGTCAAGTACATACCAGAAATAGTTATGGACTTAGACACCTTATCCAACATCATACTCAATAAAGTTCGTGACTTTTAGTCCTTGCATGGCTGATCAAGTCCCAAACACAAAAACTCTCACTCGTTACTCCCAAAAAATGCTCATATCTCATGCATGGGTGGTTTTGACGTCTTAGACCGCATTTTTATGAACCCACTTCTTTAAAAACACTCAAAGGGACATATATTAGGCTCTGGAGTTCAACAACTCACAAAGGTTCAAGCTTTCGGACCAAAAACCCTAACATGGACCATAATATGCACAAATCAAAAAGGATAGGAAAGCTTTGAGCTTTATACCTTCAAATGATGCTCCAACCATAGGAAATCTCAGATCCAAGACCTAGACTCCAACTCCATTCTCTTCAATGCTCCTTCTTCACTCCAAGGATACCACAAGAACACTTAGAAGCTCACAAATAGACACTCAAGCTAAAGGAACATAAATTAGGGTTTTGAGAGGGTTGAAGGCTAGAAATGGTGGCCAGAAATGAGGATATCATGTTCCTAAATATGGACACACCTATCAATTAGGGTTTCCACTCTAAGCCTAGAATGCCCAGCGTACTAAGTGGCCTCCACGTCTAAATCATGCTCATGAGTACGCTGAGCGTACACACGCGTACGCCCTGTGTACTCGACTACCACCTTTTTCTCAATAAGGACTAAAGTTTCCAAAACTTCAAACTGTCATAGTTTCTTCATTATAAGTTCGTTTCCAACGAATCCTCAAATCCACGGAAAGAAGGCTAGAAGCCCAACGCTTCTAGTAACTTGTTGCAGCTTCAAGGCTTTTTCATGTCGGGTTGCAACCCATGAACCCTAAATCACAGACGATCCGAAACAGGATGTTACATTCATCCAAGATTTCCGCATCCGGGTTTGATATTTGAAACCCTAGAGGATGTATTGCTTTCTTTACCTCAGGATGTTGGTAATTTCAATTTTTTTTTGGCCAATAGAGAAAGACGATATATGGATTTAGATAGAAAAGAGAGAATTGAGAAGAGAAAGGGAAGATTTAGGTAAAATTAACTCCAAGTAAACCTCTTGGGTTTCTAACGATTAAAGCAACGATGGTGGTGCTGATTGTAACGCCTGCAGATCTAGGCTACTCAATTTAGAGACAATGAGCATCAAAAATAAGTTTTTGATGGAATATTATTTATAAGGTTTAATATCAACCAAGTTATTGTATATGTTACAAGGGTTTTATACATATAAAGAACATCGAAAGCCGAATTATAACGAAGAAGTTATGGCTCGTCGAAGTTTTACGGCGAAACCGGCACGATACTACGTAACGTAAAAACTAAAATTTTGATAAAATAATTTTTAGCCTTAGATATCTAAATGAAAGTTGTAATATATGTTAAACCAAGAGTGTGGGTAAAAAGAACGTCAGAATCTGATTTTGTAGGAAGTTATGGTTTTTCTAAGATTTGGCATAACAATGCACATCCCGAAATTCAAATTTTAGATAGAATGATTTTCGGCCAACGCAACCTAAATGAGAATTGAAGATCTCATTAATAGTAGCGCAACGGTAAAAAGACAGATGAAAACGGACGTCGGATGAAGAAGCTATGAATTTTTAACGGATTTTTCATGTCCCGGCCTGTTAAAAATATAACTTTAAAAATAAAGTCAAAATTAGCCGATGGAATCTAAATGAAAGTTGTAGAGTACATCTCCGCCTACGCGTGGATAAAAAGAGCGTCAAAAACAGAGCTTGTATGAACGAGTTGAAAATTATAATAGCATATTTACGCATTAAAATAAAGTATAAATCATATATACGCACGCATATATATATATATATATATATATATATATCGTTCGAAAGATATCGACGATGCAGTCATTATAAGACTAATGTTGAATACTTTCGACATTAGTTTAGTACAAAAATCGTTAAATCTATTAAAAATGGTATTATAAAGGGGTGTTTAATTGTTTACATAACTATAAAGTCATTAAGTAACTATGATGATAATTTTTGAAAATTCAATTACTATAACTAAGACCCTTGGGCTCTCATATTTCTTGCACCATTCTCTTGATTCAAGAGACTTTCTATTCTTATACCCCTGAGCATTCCAGTCCCTCGTGATTCGACTTATCTTTCTGTAGTTTTAGTATAGTAAGGTGAACGCTAAAGAGTTGCACGAATCTTTCTTAGAAATATTTAGCGATGAAGTTCTACCCCTGCAGAGCCCGACTCCCTGCTAAAACCCTCTTGTAAGTAAGTTTTGTTTACCCTATTTTAATATAGCTTACATTTAAAATTAGTATTGTTATTATGAACTTATAATAAGTATTTGGGCTATTATTATTGTCACACCCCAAAACCGGAACGGCGGAAACGTTCTAGGGTGGAGGACATCATGTACAATATCACAAATAGAAACAAACAACGACATCATCCATTGCATTAATAATATAATTCAATACAAGTGTGTTTTGAGTATAGTTTATAAGACACCAAAAATGAATAATCAAAATAAATGTGAGTCTGAAAGTTACGTCTTCTCAAAACCTGGCATCGGTACCTGTCTACTGATGACCTGAGAATACAAGTTATTTTCAAAGAGTTTATCAGCATTACAGCTGGTGACTTCATAAATATTTAGTGTCATTTGTTTGTATAAGTCTGAATCAAATGTTTGTAACAATGTAATGTAAATGTTTGTACTTCCTAGAAAATCTTATATTTTCCACTGAAATGCAGTCTTCTACCAAGACCCGACTGTTCTAAATGTTGTTCTTATGTAAAAGTATGAGTCTTTCCTGTTATAGCTATCATTATCAAAATATAGTTACATTATCGTTTATGTGAGAAGATCACAAAGTAAATGCAATAAGGAAAATAATATAGTACTATAGTATTGTATATAGTGACTACTGTTGTACTAACTACCTTAAATAAATTATTAATTAAGGTAAAATGTGATATGTTGTAACCATACTAATTGACTAGTGGAAACACGATGCTGAAATACGTCGAACAGTTATGACATTTATCACCCGCAGACTTGCAGGTCCCAATGTAGCTAGCAGTGAGGTGTAGGATGTTCAGTCCAATATAAATCTATACACAAATTCACACTCTCCCTCCAGGAGACTCTGGTTATAAAACTAGCCACAGCAGTGATGTCATGCCTCAAAGTAGTGGCTCAAATTTATGTTATAGTTATAACACCCCGAGTTTAGAAGAGCAAAGTTCAGGGTGCTTAGTGTAAATATGGAAGACCGACTCGGTGAGTCAATGGGTAGACTCGGCGAGTCGGGTCGCGAATTTGGTCATGTGTTAAGTGACCAACTCGGCGAGTTGGAGGAGTGATTCGGAGAGTTGGTGCTGGTGGAGAAAAACCCTAATCTGGAGTTTGTGCTTTATATAAAGGACATAATACCCTCTTTTCAGCCTCTCTACACTCCCTTCGAGTCCTAGAAACCCTAATAGCCGTAAGTAGAGCTTGGAGAGTGTTTGGAGCTTTGAGAAGTGAATTTGGTGATGGAGACTTGAAGAAGCAAGAGGTAACCATCAAGGATTTCGTGTGGATCCAAAATTCACTCCAGCTTAGGGCACATTTGTGAGGTATTAAGCTATTACATTGACCCTTTTCTTCTAGAATCATTCATATGTGGAGGCTAGGGTTTTCCTTGGTTAAGGGAATTGTTATAGAAGCTAGATCTAAAGCTGAAACTTCAGATCTGAACCTCTTTTGAGTCCTAAGTTCATAAAGTTTCAGTCCTTGGATGATTGGTGAAGCCCCTTTTGCCTAAAACCCAAGCCCTAGTGTGTTTTGAGTTTATATCTCCTTGATATCACGTAAAGTTTGCAACTTTATGTGAGGAATAGCTTGTGGAAGGGTAGATCCATGGATTGGAGCTCCAGAATGACTTAAAAAGCCACTGCATGGGTTAAGAACTAGAGGTACTCAGCGAGTCACATGGGTGTACTCGACGAGTTGGATGAAGATAGGCAGGAACTCGACGAGTCTGTTGAAGATTGCCTTAGACTCGGCGAGTCTGTTCTTGGACTCGGCGAGTCTGTTCTTGGACTCGGCAAGTCTGTTCGTGAAGTCCTAACCTTTTTGGTTGAGCTGTGAACCAGTGAGTTAAGGGGCGACTTTGTAAGTTTAGCAGGAAGTGACTCAGAACTCATGGGACTAGGCGAGTCTTGGGGTTACTCGGCGAGTTAGGTCGCGATACGGGAGTTCTCAGATCCTAGGGACTCGACGAGTCAACGGGCTGACTCGGCGAGTAGAGTCAGTCAGGAGTTTGACTTTGACTGAGGACTTTGACTTTGACCAAGAGTTGACCAGTTGATTTCCAAGGGTAATTTGGTAATTATTGGTATTTATTGAGTTTAGTCTTTTGGTATTATCAGTGGTGGAGTTCGTGTCGGAGGTTGGAGCAGCGTGATCTTATCTTTTCAGTTAACAGTTGTGAGGTGAGTTATCCTCTCTATATCGACAGGGTCTAAGGTACCAAGGACGGCCCTTTATCAGATTGTAATCCGGGTATTGTTGTTATGTTATTGCTTTGCTATGTTTGCATCCTGGTGGTTAGGATGATATATGTTAGAGACCTGGTTAAGGTCGGTATCCTAGTACATTGGATGATGCTATATTAGTGACCGGTTAGGTCGGTATCCTGTTTAGATTATGCTATGTATGTGATCTGCTAGATCAGTTGATTGATGATTAATTGTTATGTGGTTATATGTTTATATGCACATGGTTGGTTGAATGGGGTTGGGTTGATTCGGGTCCTGCTTTATGCTGTAGGCCAACATACCCAGGTTGGACCAGATATTCTGAAGGCCTAGCGAGCGGTCCGGATAGGCTGTAGGCCCCACGAGGGCGAACCAGACGTGTTGAGGCTTGGAGAGTGGACCAGGCCGATTAAAGGCCCGGTGTGGGTGGACCAGTCATACTATAGACTCAAAGAGTGGACCAGGTGGATTGAAGGCCAGGTGCGGGCGGACAAATCACACTGTAGACTCGATGTATATGGCTAGACTCAGAGGGTGGACCAGGTGGACTGAAGGCCCGGTGCGGCGGACCAGTCACACAGTAGACCCGAAGTGCATGGTTATTCTGTTCTGTTATGATATGTTATGTGTATGGTATATGTGGTTGGTATTTTGGGGGGTATCTCACTAAGCTTTCGGGCTTACAGTTGTGGTTTAAATATTTCAGGTACTTCAGGAGACCATGGCAAGGCGAAGGCGTGATCGTATCGCTTCTCATGTTTATGTTTTATGATATGGTTCTAGGAATACTCTGATAATAAATTTATTGAAAACCTTTTTGTAATAACTTCATGAATTTGGGTTGTTTTTGAAAAGTTTAAATTGGCTTGAATTTTATGGATGTTACAATAGTGTTCTTGTATATGTATAGTATGCTCTGTCTGTATAGTGTAGTATGTTCTCTCCGTATAGTGTAGTATGTTCTCTCTGTATAGTGTATAATATGTTGTCTTAGTTTCTCCTAATGGTATGTTTGTATTGACTCATGTATGCACTGACTCATGTATGTTTCGTTGTACTAGAAGTAGTGAATTGTAATATCATAACCTATACCTATTATAGTTTACTAGTAACGTTGTTTGAATGACTGAGTATGTTTATACGCCTTTGCTACCCAAAGATGTTGTAATTGAGGTAAAATCTTTTATATCTATACATATATACATAATATATAACTAAGGGTCAAATGACACTCGGACAAACAACAGGGTACTCTAAGTCCACAACCAAACAAGGAACAAAAAATAAAGTGAGTTATCAGTCCTAAGTCCTTCCAACCTTATTTATATAACTATATATGTATAGACATGGTTTTAACAATATATAAGTTTAAAAGAGTTTAAAGGAAAGGTTTAACATATAAAACAAGTTTGATAAAGAGTTTAGTATGTACAAGAGTTTGATAACATGTTTTGAAATAGATTTGTTTGATAAACATTTTGAAGTATATGAAATCCATATGTTTGATAGTTATTATTCACATGTGATTGATTCAATAACTATAAAGTTCAACTTGTATCCCCCCCCCCTCATGAAAACATTTTTAAATAATTTAAAAGGTAGGTTAAGGGGTATGAACTCACCTGCAGTGAGTGGTTTGGATGGAAGAGTGGTATAGGATGCTAGGTGTCAAGTGAGAACTTGAGCACACACACGGATCCTATTTAGCACATAATGACACATATATGTACATAATTAGTTCTTATACATCTAATCATGAAAGGAAAACACCTTAGGACTTAGGAAACACCTATATTGAAGTGTTATAAGGGCCAAAGTTTGCATCAAATGGATGTACGGCCACACAAGTATGTGTACGGTCACCAGGTGTATGACCACTTGGGTGTATGGCCAGGTGTGTATGGCTAAGGAGTGTACGGTCGTACACTCCATGAAGTAATGGTCAAAAATCATTTTTCAAGGATATATCTTGCATCCTCTAAGTGTTCTTGATCATGTGCTAGCATAGAACATGAGTTTGAGGCCAATAAGCACTAAACAAAAGGGTGTACAACCACATGGGGTTTGTACGGCCGTACACTCCTTGATGATCATGCTCTAGACGATTTCTAAGGGGTATATCTAGTTAGTAACAAGCATTGGAAGTAGTACTTATGATATAAAAGCCTTTAGGGGTGTTTGAGGTCCAAGAACTTAGTAGGTGTTCTTGGTGAAACTGAAGAACACTTGAAGATCTACCAAAATGAAGTGATTTCAAGGAGGAAATCAATGATCCATAGAAGATAGTGAAAGGAATCATCATTTCATGGAAAGAAACACTTACAATCTTGAAGAACTCCATGAAAAATTGGATGATAGTTGATAGAAAACGAGTTCTTGGCTTAGGAGTATGAAAAGGATTGGATGAAGGCTGAGTCCCACCTTTATAGCCCAAAGTGTACGGCCAGAGGAGGGGTGTACGGCCGTACACCCAAGTGTATGTCCGTACACTCATCAAGTTGGAGTGTTTGGCCATTTTGTGAAGTGTTGAACTTGTGGAACTCATTTCTAAGCCCTAACATTGAAGGTACAAGGCTTAGAACACTCTAATTGACTCTAAACAATGCAAGAAGATAGCAAACAAAAGTATGAACTTGATTGATTTGTATAACTGAACAAGATAGAAATTTCGAGTTGTCATAATTATTACTTATATAAGTGTCGTTGTAATATCTTTTTAACTACTCGCAGTACGGGGAATTTGGTTTAAAGGGCCGCATAGGGTTGTTGGATTTCAGAAGTGCTATATATCAAAATGGTCCTGCCCTCCGGTGTTTTATGTTTGGCCTCTATCTATACATAGTGGTTGGAAAATATTGTTTAAACGCTTATATAATAATAATAATAATAATAATAATAATAATAATAATAATAATAATAATAATAATAATAATAATAATAAGGCTAATAATTAGTTACGGTAATTATTAGACTAAAACCTAGTGGTAATAATACTAGGTTTCGTCGAAGGAAATTATTTTCAAGAAGCAAAGCGTTGTCTGAGTTTGGAATCACCACGTGTTATGTGTGCATATTGTCTAAATACTTGCTGTCTATGCTGGGTGAAAGATTTTTATACATGTTTTAAATGATTTAAATTGTATATATATTTTATATCTACAAAATGTGTTGGGTAAAACATGGGTAGATAAAATAGTTGTTGTGTGATAACACGATGAAACACATCAATGTTGACACTGATCCAGTCATCTAGTGGAGTATAGATGACGACCACAGACTATACTAGACCGTCCAGTGGAACGCTAGCAGGCTCGTAACCTGGAGGTGTTTTTTTAACTAGGTGCTCATTAGGTATTTTGAACTGAGTGTGTTCACTAGGTATTTTTGAACTAAGTGTGTTCACTAGTTATTTTTAAACTAAGTGTGTTCACTAGTTATTTTTAAACTAAGTGTTCACTAGATGTTTTGGATTACGTGTTCACCAGTTATAATCTGGAAATCTTGGTAACGATGGACTTCTTGCCAATTCCTTAGGATGATCCTTAGGAATGAATGAACAAGGAGTAGCTGAATCTTAGGGTAGATCCTTAAGAGTAAAGAAGATAACGGGGATGGGTAATTGGGTTGATTGTTTGATGTTTAAACATAATAATTATATTATTGTGGGTTGAAAACCCTATGTACTCACCAGACTTTCCAACTTGGCCCACTCAAGCTTATTTAAATGACATGTGCCAATACGAAGTTATATTACACTAAGAGATTAAAGAGGTATAGATTACTAGTGTAAATGGATGTAAAATCTGTTTATGCTTATGTTTTTGTATTGACAATGACATCCCAAATGTTTTAAAATGAATAAAAATACATTTCTTCGGAAATGCTTTGATAACGTATTTATCATGTTTTACTAGGAACAAATTCCGCAATATTTTTATTAAAAGGGGTACTCTGATTTTTATAAAGCATAAACAAAACCGGTTTTTTCTGGCCGTGAAAATAGGGATGTCACATTAATGGTGGTGCAATAGATAAACAAACGAGTCATGGGTGGTTGATCCTATCATAGTGAAAACCCTAACAATGAAGTCGAACAGAGACAAAGAAACAAATTTCAAAATACCAAAATCGAGAGAAACATAAATTAATCTTACCTTCGTAACCAATATCGATGTAGCAGATACGTATCAAGGACTTCTTCCTTAAGTAGGGTTTCAGTTAGTAGAGGATTTAAAGTTTCAATATGGTGATTAACAAAGGGCAGGAAAAGCACGGATTTGGGAGCGAAATTGGTTAGTTTTTAGGGTTCGAAAATACGTATCAGTAGTGACGATAATAGTTTTGGCTGTTGGTGGTATCTAGGGTATTTAGAGAGAACGAGGAGGGGAGCATATCCTCTTGATTCCAACTGCCCCTCCTTCCTCGAGCTCCGATGTATCAATCTTTCTGTGTTTAGATTTCTCAACTTGATGATTACTTTGGAATGTATACTTGTGGAATAACAATAGGGTCTGAAAGGCTATAGGGGCAGTAGCCAAAACCAAACCCTACACCGCAGTTGAAGAATGAGATGATTTATCGGATAAACCTTATCGAGGAAGGGATACAATATTTCATAATTGAATTTTACGATATTTTCAGGATCAAAGCGTATGATTGGGCAAGAAAGGCATAGAGATATGGGATAATGCTAGCCGCATAAAAAGGTTATATATGGTGTTGTAGAAATTATACCTCTTAAAATTAAAGAAATGTTTAATATGTTTTATAAGATAGTTAAGATTTTTTCAAAATCAATGCAACCAAGTGATCTATGAATATCATTTAAGAGAATTATAACTTGAAAACTTTAAAAAAAACACAAAAAAGTCAAAGTATAAATGCGCATATAAACACATTTAATGTATATTCAGATGCAAATTAATACACATTTCAACAAAAAAATGGTCATTATTTAGTGTGAATCTAGTTGAGAGAGCACATGTACTAGTAGTGTAATTTGACCCGTAAGTGGGTTACAAATCGAACAATTATATCATTTGTTTTTTTTATACGAAATAACATGATAATATTTTTTGTAACACAAAACGACATGACATGATATCATAGTTTTTTTACTAACATGTAACAAACCAATAAAAAACAACTAACACAACATGACACGATATATGTTAAATAAATAGCAATTAGTTTATTTAATTAATATATAATCATAAATAACACGACAAACAAGAAAAATACGACAAGAGATGCCAAATCATGTTAATTTCGTATCGAATTTTAAACATGAACATAGCATCTTGTTTTTACTTTTGACACGGACACGGCACAAATACAAATTTAAATAAAATTACGTTCCAATTTTGTTTTTTTTTTTTTAACCGGCAAATCAAATCTAATCCTAAAATAACAACACCTATTCCATTTATGTATACGACGGAACTTGAACCTTCGACCTCAAAAAGAGAGGGCACCACCTGATACAACTACAAACCCTTTATGATTTCAATTTTGTTTGGTACCTTATATTTTTATCCAGATGTGTCATTAATTACCACCCTTTAATTAAAGACCCAAGCCATTAAAGTGCCGGGTAGTGAAAATTTAACATGCAGAAAGTTGATGATGAAATTTGACCATTAAAGTGCCACTAGTGAAATTTAGTTGCATGGTTCCAATAATTTCAAGAATCGGCCAAAACATCTGAGCGAAGTGGCTTTAAGAGCTTTCATTGCAAAACCAACAAACCATTTGACTTTTCAAGACCATCCTTCTCTATATATATCTCAATTACTATCCTCACTCATCCTCGATCCCTTCTCCATTCTCCAAACTCCATCGTCACACAATTAATGGCGTCAGTTGTCATAATATTATTGCTCTTAACAGTTCCTTCATCATTATCATTGCAGGATCCAACAAAAGGAAAATGGAAGCTTTTGAAGAAGAGCATTGGTGTTTCCGCCATGCATATGGCACTCTTACCGAATGATCGTATCATCACCTTTGATCGAACAGATTTCGGACCTTCAAACATCACCTTTCCAGCAGAGAAATGTCCTCCCATTCTGGATTGTTACGCGCATTCCGTTGAATTCTATCCTTCAAAACGTGGGGTTCGTCCACTCACCATTTTGTCCGACACCTGGTGTTCTTCCGGTTCCTTGTTGCCCGACGGTGTTTTGATTCAGTCCGGTGGGAATAACGACGGCGAAAGGGTTATTCGAACGATTAGTCCTTGTGAAGACTGTGATTGGGTCGAGACTCGAAATGCGTTGGTTTCCCCGAGATGGTATGCTTCAAACCAGTTGTTGCCGGACGGAAAAGTGATCATTGTCGGAGGTAGACGGCAGTTTACTTATGAATTCATTCCAAAAAGCTCGAATTCAGGTAAAGATTTCAAAGAATTCCAACTTCCATTTCTTGAAGAAACGTTAAGATCCGACCAGTTCCAAAACAATCTCTACCCGTTTATCCATCTCAACCCCGATGGAAACCTCTTCATTTTCGCCAACGATCGTGCAATATTACTTGATTACGTTCACAACAAGGTGGTAAGGAAGTATCCGGTGATACCCGGTGGAGTATCTCGTAACTATCCGAGCACTGGTTCATCTGTTTTGCTTCCATTGAATCTTTCCGGTAGCACCAAAACCAGTCCTCCGGTGGCGGAGGTTTTTGTTTGCGGTGGAACAGTCCCGGACGCCGTTGATCAAGCTATTGGTAATGAATTTGTGCCGGCGACGAAGAGCTGTGGACGGCTGAGATTAAACGATGATGATCCACAATGGGAAATGACAAAAATGCCGATCAGACGAATAATGGGGGACATGTTATTGTTACCAACAGGTGAGGTTTTGATTATAAACGGCGCTGCAAGTGGCGCCGCCGGGTGGGATATGGCGAGAGAACCTGTACTTCACCCTGTTTTATACGAACCTTTTTCAAGAAAATTCAACACCATGAACCCAACGACGATTCCCCGGATGTATCATTCTAGTGCTCATTTGCTCTCAGATGGCCGTGTTATCGTCGGCGGGAGTAATCCGAACGCCAACTATAATTTCTCGGCGATGTTCCCGACGGAGCTTAGTGTCGAAGCTTTCTATCCGCCATATTTACTCGGCCCAAAATTACGACCCAACATCACCGGAATTAAACCGGGAGTGAATCTGGTTTACGAACAGAAAATTGCGGTTAATTTCCGGTGGAGGGGAAATGGGAAGGAGTTGGAAAGTGGAAAGGTGTACGTGACTATGGTGGCGCCGTCGTTTACTACTCATTCTTTTTCCATGAACCAAAGGGTGTTGATTTTGGAGATGGCGGAGATACGGCGGAGATTTACCGAGAATTATGTAGTGGTGTGTTCAGTACCGGCGACGGCTGAGGTGGCGCCACCAGGGTATTACCAGTTGTCGGTTGTATATGATGGAATTCCCAGTAGAACTAATTGGGTACATATTAGTGGTTAATTAATTAATCATTGTTGATTAAATTTAATAAATTTAAATGCTACAATTTTAAGGTTTGTATTGCAAATGCATGCATGGTGGTACAAATGACGTCATAATATGATGGCATTTTTTTTTGACTATTTCTGTTTGCTTTTTCTCGGGTAAACCATTGCCAAGTCTTTGTTTTTTAATTCATTTAATTTTTATTTTTATTTTCGTAGAGTCTCGGTTTTAAATTTACTTCATTCCATATGATAACTGTCGATTGCATATTCTAGTCATTTTTTTTATTTTCGTTTTGTTTGTTAAAAGTCTGATGAAAATAGGAAAAAAAAATTGACAAAATGAGTGAATCTTTGATTGACTCATTCTTGTTCGACTAGTCTGTTTGATTTTTGGAATTTCTTCTTATTATAACTGATAAAATAATTACGAGAGGTGAACTTATTTTAAAGAGCTCATAAGGAGTCTAATTGGGCTTTGATTTGATGATTTTAATATACCCTTGTATTTTTGTTTCCTATCAATTTTTTTACTTGCTAAATCAAAACAAATGTGAAAATAAAAAAGTGGAACCGTAAATTTAATGGAATTCACATATATCATTATTTTTAGGATAAGAAGAGTAGAGGATATTTAATTTCTCATTATGTGTAGAAAGGCCCAAATCTTAATAACAACGGGAGAGTAAAAAACTCATTAAACAGGGAATAGAAAAATACACAAATTAAATCAATGAGGCCTATTCAGTTGAGCATAAGTAATGGTTGTTAGCCCATAGTTTTCATGTTAGCCCAGTTGTTTGTTTTCATGTTAGCCAACTTGTTTACTTTTTTTAATTTAACCTTTAGGGTTTAGTTCCCCTTGTATTTTTCCTCTTCCATTTAGTTTGTAGCTTTTCAACACTTTCTAATGAAGAACTAGCTTTTCTCTTCTTCAAATATGAATATTGTTCAATTTTCATGGTATCAGAGCTGAGATTTGATGTGTTGTTAGAATGTTTTCTAGGTTTACTGTTGCTATTTGTTTGATGTTGTCGTTCGTTTGCCTCTTCTGTTGGTTTGATTTCTATTTATTCGATTTGCTGCTTTCGTTGTTTTTTTGTTCTTGTTCTCTGATTGCTTGTCGATTATTGTTGTGGTTATCAATCTGTTACCAACATGACTGGAAATGATGATTCCCTTTAGTCAATCGGTATACGATTAGATGAGAAAAATTACACGTATTGGAGTTATGTTATGAAAAACTTCCTTTATGAGAAGAAAATGTGGGTCTATGTTAATGGGGTAAAACCAAACGTTCAGTGCCTCAAGCTGAGAATTTCGATTTGTTGGTTGATACTTTGGAAATTGATAACTCCAAGGTTATTACTTGGATTAATAATTATGTTACAAAATCCATTGGTAAGTTTGGAATGATTTGAAGAGATTGTTTACTCAGTCCAACTTTTCTAAACAGTATCAGTTAGAAGATGACATTCATGCCCTTCAACAAAATGACATGAGTATTCAAGATTTCTATGCCAATATGTCTGATTTGTGGGATCAATTCGCTCTTACTATATCTAAAGAGTTAAAAGATTTTAAGCCTTATATTGCTATGAGGGAAGAACAACGTTTGGTTTAGTTTTTGATGGCCTTACATTTTGATTTTGAAGGCATATGTGGAACGATTCTTCATCGTTCCCCCTTCCCTAAGTGGACTCTATTTTTCATGAGTTGATTGTTGAAGAAACTCGTATCAAGTCTCATGGGGATAAAGGGTCTAAAGCAACATCTACTCCTACTTCCACTCATGTTGTGCTTGCTGTTTCCACTAATTAGTCTCGAGAAACTCCAAGGGTTGCTTATGATGAGTGTGCCTTCTACAAAAAGAAAAATCATTGGTGTAACAACCGAATTTTCACGTCCAAAAATTTCATTTTTAAATCAATACTTGGGAAAAACATTTGTAAATAAAACATTGTATGATCAAATCATCTCATAGTCATATATCGTGTTTGAAAACCAAAATACGAATTTAACTGAATATCAGAATACAAATCCCAGAACAGTCTCGTAAGGCGGAAAATAATGTATGTGTATGATGTATCGCTACCGCGCCAGCTCCTTCCCCTTTGATGAAGACGTACCTGAAACCAAACTGAAAACTGTAGGCACAAAGCTTAGTGAGTTCCCCCAACATACCACATACCATACAGTTATATAACATACAGTACAATCATATAACATACCATACTTGTCAGGCATTTCTAGGGTGCCTGACCTACCCGGTACGGCTATTCTGGGGTGCTGACCAACCCGTGCGGCCATTCTGGGTGTCGACCACCCTTCAGTCCTAACAACCGAACTCGGGGACTGTTCCCCATACTACCCCTAACACATATCTCAGATCATACTAGCATATAATCATGACATCACATACTGTTAGACGTATCTGGGGTGTTTGACTACCCTTCGGTCCTAGCAACCGAACTCTACTACTATAACACATCAAGCTAGCACATAACATATCAGGTAGTAGCAAAACTAGATGATATCACAAAGATAATCATCTAACACACTACTCCTACTGGTGGGCCGACATTATGGTCGTAGACCCACCGCTACTGGAAGGTAACTCACCTCGAAGTAGCTGCTGATCTGAGCGGGAACTATCTGTCTGCTGCTCCAGAAATCTTCCAGCTGTAATTCCCAAGAAACACTCAATCAAACACTGCTAACTGTCCTTAGGGTAAAATGACCATTTTACCCATGGCCAAATCAAAAGTCAAAGTAAAAGTCAACTTCCAATTGACCTGACTCGTCGAGTTGGCTCGCTAACTCGTCGAGTCCTTATCCAGTCAGTTGTCCTCACTCTCGACCCTACTCGTCGAGTTAGGCATTGATTCGACGAGATCTCCTTCTAAACAGATATCCAATAGTCCTTCAATCGACTCGCCGAGTTGTATGAACAACTCGTCAAGTTCATCTCCATCCGATAAACACTCTGGTCCGTGACTCGCCGAGTTGTATGAACAACTCGTCGAGTCTGTTCTTGAGGCAAGACGATTGCCTTGAACTTGCCGAGTCAAGGCATTGACTCGCTGAGTCCCTCCATTACTGAGTCTGGCTTCCGACTCACTGAGTCCACTTATAGCTCACTGATCCCACTCAGCGTAACTCAAAAGGGGAAAAACAGGGACTCGCTACTCGACTCGTCGAGTCCGAAGAACGACTTACTGAGTCGCATGCATGCAATTACTATATACTCGATTCTACTTGAGTTCAATGCATTCCATTCATAGATATTGGTTCTTATGGTAGGTTTTACATGTAAAGTTTCCAACTTTATGTGTATTCATGCACCAAAAGGGAAATAAGAGGCTTAACAAGGACTAGAAGAGTAGATCTAGGACTTATACACAAGTTAGGCTCATAAAGGCAATAGATCCGAGCTCCTAGAGCTCAATCATGCCTAAATCTGAAGTCCTTTAACACTATAAGCTCATTACTCAAAGATCAAGACTAAAAGAGGCCTTAAAATGACTATCTTAAGCTCTTAAGGAGATAATAATGAAGGAACAGAGAGGGTTTCAAGTCTAATTCTAGAAGCTCTGAAATGGCACAAGATTCTGAATCTTCTTCCTTTCCTCTTGATCTACCTTTTTATTTTCTCCAAAACTTCAAGGAAATGCACCAAAAGCACTCAAATTACTAGAAAAAGGGTTAGGGCTTCGTGAGGGAGTGTTCTGGACGTAATGGGGTTGTTATAGGGCATAAAAAGATGTTTAAATAGGGTGCAAACCTTTGAAATTAGGGTTTCATCCAGACATATGGACTTGCCGAGTCCAGGATATGGACTCGCCGAGTTGCCAACTTAAACGTGCTCAATATCTCATCTCTACTCGGCGAGTTGGGACTACAACTCGCCGAGTTCCAGCTAAAAATGCCAAAAATACTTAGATTAAAAATACATACCTTTTCTACCGACTCTAAGCAGTCTGAAGCCTACTTTGTACCTGTTGAATCCTCTCGGTCGTCTTGAGCACCACTTCGGTGCTCCCCATGACCCTCTGGCCAACTTCGCCCCAACATATCGGGGTCGTGCACCTTCTCCCTTACAACATCTCGAAGGGAGGACGGTTAATACTTGCGTGGTAGATGTTGTTGTATGAGAACTCGGCCAAAAGAAGATAAGTATCCCAGCTACCACTGAAATCTAACACGTACGCCCGCAACATATCTTCCAGAGTCTGGATGGTCCGCTCACTCTGACCATCTGTTTGTGGGTGAAAAGCGGTGCAAAAATGCAGATGAGTACCAAGCTCGTCATGGAACTTCTTCCAAAACCTGGAATTAAACCATACGTCTGTATCTAAAATCACGGAGACTAGCACTCCGTTCTGTGCCACCACCTCTCGGATGTAGATATCGGCCAGCTTCTCTGCTGAGATACTCTCCGGGATCGGTATGAAGTGGGCGAACCATATAGAGTCCACTCCCCGTGTGGTCCTGGGAAGCTTGGTGATAAAATCCATCGTGATATCTTCCCATTTCCATAACGAGATATCCAACGGCTACATCTTGCTGTGAGGTCTCTAATGCTCGACCTTGACCTTCCTGCAGGTCAAGCATCGTTCCACGTACCATGCCACATCGCGCTTCATGCAGTGCCATTAATAGTCTAGACAAAGATCTCTATACATCTTCGTCGCCCTGGGATGAATGGAGAATCGGGATTTGTGCGCCTCCTCCAACAGAACCTGACGCACACCCCCATGATACGGTACCCACACCCTACGGTGTAGTGTCAATAATCCTCAGCTATAATAATCGAAGGAGGAAACCTGACCCACTACACGTTCTCTCTTCCGATGTTCCTCTTTCGTAGCCTCCTACTGAGCCTCCCATATCTGTTCTAACAGTGGGTCACCACCGTCATCCTCATACACACATCTCTGATCGGCACTGCCTTGTGGCTAAGCGCATCGGCCACCACATTGGCCTTCCCTGGGTGATAAAGGATCTCGCAATCATAATCCTTTACCATGTCCAACCACCATCTCTGCCTCATGTTCAAATTCGGCATGTCCATGAGGTATCTCAAACTCTTATGGTCCGTGTAAATGGTACACCGGACTCCATAAAGGTAATGCCGTTAAATCTTGAGGGCGAAGACAACCGCCCCAACTCTAAATCGTGCGTCGAGTAGTTCACCTCGTGAGGCTTTAGCTAACTTGAAGCGTAGGCAATGACATGCCATCTCTGCATCAGCACCGCGCCCAACCCTGAAATGGACATGTCACAGTAAACTACAAGATCCTCTACGCCCTCTGGCAGGGATAAGATTGGCCCTTCGCACAATCTCTATCTCAAAGTCTCAAACGCTGCCTGCTGCTCAGGCCCCCATCGAAAGACCACGGCTTTCTTCGTCAGCCGCGTCAGGGGTACGACTATCTTGGAGAAATCCTGAATGAATCTACGATAGGACCAACACACCCAGAAGGTGATTGAGATCAACCGTAGGGTAGGGGAACTTTATATATTGGAGATTCTCAAAGTGTCTAATGTTGCTGCCTCTAACATTGATTTGTCTTCTTTATGTTTGAGTCCTATTTCGTCATATTTTTTTCTTTGAAATTCACGTTTGGGACATGTATATGTATCATGTTTACATTTTCTAGCATTTATTGGTGTTTTGAGTCATTTTAACACTTGTGATATTTTTTATTGTAGTGGTTGTAAACTAGTAAAATTCTCAACATTACCTATCGGTAAAAGTATGTCTTGTTATATTGTTCATTATGGTATTATTCATTTTGATGTGTGTGGTCCTGCACCAGTTTCCACAAAAGGTGGCTTGACCTATTATGTATCTTTCATAGATGATTATTGTAACATCCTAAAATCGTAGGCTATTTTTTTCATTTCTAAAATAAACAAGCCATCCATTTAATGAAATTACATTTAGGGCAACCCATTTGTTAATAAACCAATATTCAGATATCAAAGTTTATAAGAAAACAATGTGAAATCTCAATCCTAAATCTGGTGTATATGTGTACAGTCCCACCTTCACAATCCTATAAGTACCCGCAAAATAATTAATCAACTACTATAAGCACAACGTTTAGTGAGTTCCACAAAATATCGCATACACCACATCATAATAATAAACTATAATTTATCCGCAACCCTGGGGACTATCATCGGTCTGAGTGGGCTAATAGCATTCCCTATATATTAACAATACACCTCACGAGTTATCAGGAACACTAAGGGTTATCAATAGTCGCATAGACTCACATCTATCTAGGAGTTAACAACAACTAGGTTCACATATAATAATAATAATCAACAAGATAACACCCAACTGGTTAGCAAGGATATACAACCACACATTTAAGTGTATTGAGAAGACTCACCTCACAAATACCATGTAACACCTAACACACACAACGGGTAGACAGGTACAATGAGACACCTAACAACAATAAGGAACACCTTCTTAGTCTACACTCCTAAACTCTTAGTTTGATCAAAAATCAACCATGGTCAAAAGTCAACCTCAGCAGGTGTCTACGTCGTGGCCACCCATAGGCCACGTCATGGGCACTAAAAGACAAAATCATCGGCACCCTCCCCAGTCGCCACATCATGGCCATTCAAACACCATGTTGTGGGAACTAGGGTTCCAGCAGCTTAACAAATTTAACTCTTAATCTGTTCAGCCCTTCCTTCACACTTTTCATAACCCTTCCTAAGGCCTAATACATAACAAAGATCAGTGCTTTTTAGTATTGCATGTCCAATGCAAGTCTAACACTCAAAATTAGGTGAAAATGAAGAAATACCACCAAAGATCACACACATGAAACCTAAAATGGCATCAAACATTAGATCTAGAACATAAGTCCACTATGAGACTTCAACATTCCATAAAGTTACTAACTTTATGGATTTCAAGCATTTTACTAAACTGAACGTAGAGAAAGGTGGGCAAAAACTTAGATCTAGCATGCTCATAACATAAAGCTTGAGTCTTGGATACTTATAATGGTCCATAAAGTAACCAAGAAGATGATGGTGAGACTTACAAGACAAATCAATGCTCCATGAGACTTATTCTTTATCCTTGAAGACACCAAAGTGACCACACAAGCTCAAGATCTTCCATAATGGGGCTAGGTTTTAGGATGGGAAAGTTTTCAAAGAGTGGATGCTGCCAAAATGTAAAACCCTTGGAGTTAATGCCCTTAATAGGGACCCAATCCCGAAAATAGGATTTTGGCACAAAACAACCACCACATCGTGGCCAACTACACGCCACGTTGTAGTGTTGCGTAGATGCATGTTCTTCCTCATCTAATGCCACATTGTGTCCCACCCAATGCCACATCATGGCCATCTAAAATTTCCAAGTTTTAAAATGTAACATCTGTTTAAGGTATAAACTAATTCCTAATTTTTGATTTGCATTTTAGGTAGCCACGACATGGTGAAGGCTTCCCTACCGCGTGTTGGTATCTTTTTTCTCGTGGGGTTTTAATGACCGCCACGACGTGGCCATGTATTGCCATGGTGTGGCAACTGCTTTTGGGAGAAAACCCTGATTCTTGGGTCTTGGGACATATTTAAAGGACATGATGGCTAGGGTTTCATGATCTTTCAACCTCCATTACTCTCCTAACCTCAGAAACCCTAACCCTAGCCTCCTTTGCATGTAGTGAGCTTATTTTTTTGGTTCTTTTTTTTGGATTAGTGTCTAAGCTCGTAACTACATTTGGTAAGTACTTGACCCGATTGTGCAAAGCCCTTTTGAGTTGCCTTCACCATAGTAACTTGACAGGGTGATTCATGGAGAGAGAGAGAGAGAGAGAGAAGATATTATGGTTTATTAATATACTATAATAATATATTAAAAGAGAAATCATATTATTTAATTAATATTAGTCACTAATTAATTAGGAATTAATTTGGTGACTAAAAGAGATTAACTGAACAAAGGGGACTTAAACTGTCAAATGTGTGATAATTATATTTTGGGCTGGGAAACCTAATTGATTAAAGGGGTGATCGAAATTATGATGGGAGCCCATCATATTTTCGTCCATGGCCTGTATTCTAGAAGGTTTCGTGGGCTGCTTAGGGTTTAAGCTGTCCATTAGGGTTTTGATTGAAACCCAAGCTGCTCACAGTATAAATAAGACTCCTAGGCTACAGAAATCGGTTACCCTAACCCTAAGAGTGATAGAGCCGAATTCAAGAAGCTTCCAACCTCTCTCCAAGATCATTCTCTTGCTAGTTGGTGTTTCTAAGCCATTAGAGGAGTGACACTTGTGACTCTAAGCGTTAAAGACAAGAAGATTCAAGCAAGCAACAAGAGGTAATGATCTAGATCTTATTTGTATCTTTAATTTTGAATTCTTCTCATTAGATCTAGGGTTTAAAAGTCTTGGATGAATGCATGTACAATTAGAGAAACCTAGATCCAAGCATTAGGGTTTACATAAGCACATAAGATGTTATTTTGGCTCAAACCCATCAGTGGTATCATAGCTATGTTTGGTTCCTATTGTATTGACGCCTTGTTTATTTGTTCAAGCTTTAAATTCGTTTTTGTGCTAACTGCTTGATGAACTCGACGAGTTCCATGAGGTACTCGACAAGTAGGTTGAACTCGACGAGTTCCAATGTGGACTCGACGAGTTTAGCTGTCAAATAGAAAGATTTTCAGGATTTTTTTGCTGTTTTACTTAAGGATACTTACCTAAATAGTTTTGGTTTAATAAAATCCGAATTTTATTCCCTTTTTGTCAATATCCTTAACAAAACAAAAGATAATTACGAATTATTTAAATAATAAATTCCTTATTTGATAAGATTTGATTATTTGAATTTATATGGTGAATTATCTTGTAAATAATCTCGATTAGGTCAAATTTAGATAATCATTAAATTAATTTTTTAATTTAAAATTATTTTCTATTTGATCCTTTGTGTTTTGAAAAGTTTAAAATTTAAATTTTGTGATTAAAATGTTTAAATTGAACTATTTAAATTTCAAACCTTAGAATTTTACAAGTTTAAAATTCAACCTTATACTTTATTATATTATAATATACACACACACACACACACACACACACACACACATATATATATATATATATATATATATATATTATTTAAAATGCTAGTTTTACCATTAGTAGGTCTCATTCACAAAGTCGATCTATAAGAAGGGGGGGGGGGGTTATAAGGGTTATGGCCTATAAAATGGTCGTTTAATGGGTGTCCACTCTCACCCACCGCTTCCTTGATTGGTGGAGGGTCGTTAGCCGAACGGGTAGGATAGGGTAAGTCTTTCTCATTAATAAGTATAATGAATTATTAAAGTAACTAAATGCTTTTTTTACGAAATTCTCAATCTTAGTTACTTTAGGGAAAAGTGAATTGATGCAATTTCATTAAATTACACTTTGTACCCTTCCTAAGACGTTAGTGGAGCGTGTGTGGTTAACCAACACACTAATTAGGTTCTAAGCAAAGGTGGCAAAGGGTGACTCATTGTTTGTCATAGTTCGATGGACCATGTGTGGTTAACTTGCACATCAAATAGGTGACTATAACAATGAGGGAACCATGTACATTTGTATGGTTATTCACACCCGCTTTGTGATCCTTGGGATCCCAGTCACAAACTTGAGAGCCATATCGAGATTTAAACATGCCATTAAAAAGTTCAATGAGTCTCAAAAAGATCTAGGAGTTTTCAATACATTTAAAACTTAATCTTGTTTTCATTTTTCATGATGGAGAATTAGTGAATCGTCATTCACTTACCATCAAATTATTTACTTGTTAGATTATGGCATCCCTTTTCTAGTATGTAAATAATGTTGTTGGATCCTAGCCCTAATTTCTCATTTGGGTGTTTATATAGGGATTTATTTCTAATCAAACTTTGTTCTTTTCCTTTTTCAGATGTCGAACATGAACAACAAAAACGTTTCCGGCTCGAGTTCCTCTGGCTCATTCTCACTCATGAACTTGTGTGGGAGGGTGTTATTTGACATAAACAATTTCAACGATTAGATCTGTAACATAAGAATGGTCACCCATTATGAGTACAAAGAGTATGTCCTTAACAAGGAGCTGAAGGAGATTGACATGAACACTGCGACTCCCGAAGAGATCACTGTCTTTGAGGCCCATGAGTGTGATGCCACAAAAGTCCATTGCATCATGCTAGTGACCGTGACTTCTGAACTCCAAAAGTCCTATGAGGACACGTATCCCTACAAGATGCATCAAGACTTGTTGGACCGGTACCACCAAAGTGCGAGGCAAGAGAGGTATGAGATCATTACTTCGATGATCACTACCCGAATGGGTAGTGGAGAGTCCCTTACCGCTCATCTCCAAAAGGTGCAGAGATATGTTGATCGTCTGCTAAAGTTGAATGTCAACTTTGATGAAGAGCTGGCGATTGACATAATCCTTCACTCCCTGCCTCCCTACTACAACCAGTTCCGCATGACCTACCATATGAATAAGGAGGAGTTCACCTTGAGCAAGCTTCAAGGCTTTGTTAGGACTTCTAAGAGAAATCTCAAGGATAAGTTTGTTGCATCAACTCTCGCTCCAATTGCTGCTTCCATTTTGGCTATAGGTTAAGGGAAGGGTAAGAAGAGGAAGGCTCCCTCAAAAAGCCACCACAAGGGAAAGTCCCAAGATGGCACCTCTTCTAGTGGAGCCAAACATGGTTCTACTAAACCCAACTCAAACCCCAAGGAGGCAGAGTGCCACCACTGCCACAAAATAGGGCATTGGAAGAGAAGCTACCCAGAATATCAGTGTAACATCCAAAATTTCAAACCAATTTAAACTTTTTAAACATATCAAGTTCATCAAAACATTACAACTTTGTTTTCAAAATATTGATTATCAGAGTTTTTCCCAAAAACATAAACATAAACATAATAGGAGGAGCTGTACGATCACGCCTTCGCCTTGCCGCGATCCTCTGATGTACCTGAAACAATAAGTTGAAACTGTAAGCCCGAAATCTTAGTGAGTTACCCCTAAAATACCGATACACATACAGTCAACATAGCAATATCAACACTAGCATATCATATCAATAAAACAGAACAACATATACTGGGTCTATAGCTTTACAAGCTGGACTACCCCTGGGCCCTAGCTAATGAGTCTGAAATGCCTAACGGGCCCTCAGCTCGTATCTGGGATACCATCGAGCCCTCAGTACAAGTCTGGAATGCCTACCAGGCCCTCGGCTCGTATCTGGAATGCTCTCGAGTCCTTAGTATGAGTCTAAAATGCCTACCGGGTCCTCAGCTCATATCTGGAATACTCCCGAGTCCTCAGTATAAGTCTGTAATGCCTACCGGGCCCTCAGCTCATATCTGGAATACTCTAGGGTTTGTTGGCTACCGCATGAAGCAGTACAACCTCAATCTAACCCACATAACATATAAAATAACTACCGAGCATGCAATAATCATATAACATCACAGGTAGACCTACAAGTCTACCTAACTGTCATAACCATTAGCATGCAACACTAACTCATTCTATACATTTAACACTATTAGGATAACATATTCAAAGGGGCCGACCTTAGTGCCTTAGACCCCTTAGTATAGTAAGGATAAATCACCTCGTAGATTTCAGCTCGGTAAATAATCAAAGCTCTCCGATCACTTGTCAAAGACTCCACCACTTATTACCATAATATGACATGCTTATAAGTCTTTGTCCTCATAGAATAGCTAACCTTGATCAAGGTCAAAGTCCTTAGTCCAGGTCAACAGTCCATGTTGACCTCAACTCGCCGAGTTTACTCGGCTACTTGCCGAGTCCTTTGAAGCACATCCAACTCGCCGAGTGTGACAACTTGAAATTTCCATTCTGTACAAACTATATCACTTCAATAGAAGTTATAGCAGTCACAGTTAATTATCAGACTTTTCGTGTAAGTTTGAGTAATTCAGGGTTTACACTTCAGGAAATATCAGGAGAGTCGGTGCACTAGGGTTTTGTGCAACACTGTTATTCCGACACTCTATTTTATTATGGATCATTTCAGGAATAAAAATATTTTCTGCCAAAAATATCTCAGGACTATAAATAGAATTCTGAACCAAATTCATTCATTATTCACATTTCCATCTAGAGAAAAACCATTTTCTCTCTCACGGATCATCGGGTTTTTATACCAAAACGTGAGTAACTCTTTATAGTAATGTTAGAAAGCTTTATATGTGTACATAACATGATTTAGAAGGCTAAATCACTAGATCTAGGAGCTTACTCCCCAAGGTGTTCTTGGGCGGTAAACTCCCGAAACAAAGCCGAAACCGACACTTATGTTATACAACTGCCTTAGACTCATATGTATGTGTGTTAAGGACAAGAAAACAACCATAAATCACCCAAGTTTGGGGAGTTCACGGCCCAAAAGTTGCTTAGGCCGTAAACTCCCTTTTTGAAGTCAAAATGGTGTTTTAAGGCCTCTAAAGCTTTAAGACTTTTATCTCGACTAGTTCTCATTTAGTGTAAGGCCTTAAGCACATCAAAGAACACAATCAAATGAGAGTTTACGGCCCAAGTGTATCTTAGGCCGTAAACTCCATAGAAATGGACAAAAGGGTGCTTTCAAGACACCTAAAGCCCTAGACCTTTACAAGGATTTGTTTCCACTTAATTGAAGGACCAAAATTCATCCAAATCACTTATCAAAGTGACTTTACGGCCAAGAGAATGCTCTTGGGCCGTAAACATGAAAGAATGGCACCAAAGTGTGCCTAGGGTCCTCATTTGCCTTCAACAACTGTCTAGAACACATCCTTCAAAAGCAAGAGGCTTGAAAACAACAAAAACACCCTATACTTAGAGTTTACGGCCGTAAAATCCTATTTGGAGTATTTCTAGACCTTAAACCCTTCCAAGGACTTAACCACCAAGTTGGAATAATTCTAGGAACCATTTGGGACTTCAAAACACACCATAGCCCCATGATTGGGAGTTTACGGCCATAAACTCAAGAGTTTACAACCGTAAACTCCATGTGTGATGTTCTATGGGGAGTAAACTCACATATAGGGTCCTTTGGAACCCTAAACACAAGTACCTTGTCCCACATTAGCTTAGATGCAATCCTTAGGGCTTAAAACACTTATATAAAGTGTTTATTTTGTCTAGGATGTCTTAACATTATCAATTAGTGATTTGAGACTAATTGAATGCATATATGTGTGATTATATGTTCATTAGGATCGTAGTATGTGTATAAGTCCTCGCTTGACACCTTGCAATCCTATACCGTTCGGTTCATCCCAATCACCAACTACAGGTGAGTTCATACCCCTAATCAATGTTTTAAATGCTTTAATGGGGGGGAATACAAGTAGAAACAAACATGTTATTAAATCATTGATATGTATTTTATAACTGTGTTTGTCATTTAACAGATTTCACATACTACAAAATGTGATGCATGAAATGGTTTTAAATCTTAAAAACACATTGTTATCAAAAGTTTTACCTTTGAAATGTATATTAAAATGACCTCAGGTTATTGTTAATCATTGTTCAAAAACATAAGATGCCTTACAAAACCATTTTACATTCTTGAACTAAACTATGCATATACACTTATATTATTATATATGTATTGATGTTATAGTTTGCATCTTTCATTTAGTTTCCCACACCCTTGAGTAGTAAGAGTGTGTAAACCTACATGATCAACTATTTAGATTACAGTAAATTATCATAGGGATAATTTGAAGATAACAAAACATTATTCCTATTACAAGGAATCACACAAGAGTCAGTTCATTCATGAGTCTTTACTAGTACCTTACCTGATACATGAGTACCTTTACATATGCTTACCTGATACATGAACACATTACATGAGTACCTTTACGTTGATACCTTTACCTGTGTATACTTATTTGAATATTTGTATCACGAATTGTGAGGGTAATTTATTAGTACATTCTGTGTAAATTATCCTGTATATCCCCAGTACCTCGGGATATCTAGAATAGGTCTCTATCCCCAGTACCTCGGGATATATGGACAAGACTAACCATTCCAGAACCCACCTGTTAGCAACAGTGGGTAATGAACATATACGGATGCCTACGGTTATTACTTATACTAGGAGTACCTTTACGGGACTAACCCTTCCTTCCCCCCTGCTGCAGCTACAGAGGACAATTGAACAATCTTCGGATGTTCATTCGGTTATATATGCCGTGTTAGTCCTTAAACCCTTCCACGGACTTAACCACAAAGTTGGAATAATTCTAGGAACCATTTGGGACTTCAAAACACACCATACCCCCATGATTGGGAGTTTACGGCCGTAAAATCAAGAGTTTACAACCGTAAACTCCATGTATGATGTTCTATGGGGAGTAAAATCACATATAGGGTCCTTTGGAACCCTAAACACAAGTACCTTGTCCCACATTAGCTTAGATGCAATCCTTAGGGCTTAAAACACTTATATAAAGTGTTTATTTTGTCTAGGATGTCTTAACATTATCAATTAGTGATTTGAGACTAATTGAATGCATATATGTGTGATTATATGTTCATTAGGATCGTAGTGTGTGTATAAGTCCTCGCTTGACACCTAGCAATCCTATACCGTTCGGTTCATCCTAATCACTAACTACAGGTGAGTTCATACCCCTAATCAATGTTTTAAATGCTTTAATGGGGGGGGGGGGGGGAATACAAGTAGAAACAAACATGTTATGAAATCATTGATATGTATTTCTTAACTGTGTTTGTCATTTAACAGATTTCACATACTACAAAATGTGATGCATGAAATGGTTTTAAGTCTTAAAAACACATTGTTATCAAAAGTTTTACCTTTGAAATGTATATTAAAATGACCTCAGGTTATTGTTAATCATTGTTGAAAAATATAAGATGCCTTACAAAACCATTTTACATTCTTGAACTAAACTATGCATATACACTTATATTATTATATATGTATTGATGTTATAGTTTGCATCTTTCATTTAGTTTCCCACACCCTTGAGTAGTAAGAGTGTGTAAACCTATATGATCAACTATTTAGATTACAGTAAATTATCATAGGGATAATTTGAAGATAACAAAACATTATTCCTATTACAAGGAATCACACAAGAGTCAGTTCATTCATGAGTCTTTACTAGTACCTTACCTGATACATGAGTACCTTTACATATGCTTACCTGATACATGAACACATTACATGAGTACCTTTACGTTGATACCTTTACCTATGTATACTTATTTGTATATTTGTATCACGAATTGTGAGGGTAATTTATTAGTACCTTCTGTGTAAATTATCCTGTATATCCCCAGTACCTCGGGATATCTAGAATAGGTCTCTATCCCCAGTACCTCGAGATATATGGACAGGACTAACCATTCCAGAACCCACCTGTTAGCAACAGTGGGTAATGAACATCTACGGATGCCTACGGTTATTACTTATACTAGGAGTACCTTTACGGGACTAACCCTTCCTTCCCCCCTGCTGCAGCTATAGAGGACAATTGAACAATCTTCGGATGTTCATTCGGTTATATATGTCGTGTTAGTCCTTAAACCCTTCCACGGACTTAACCACCAAGTTGGAATAATTCTAGGAACCATTTGGGACTTCAAAACACACCATACCCCCATGATTGGGAGTTTACGGCCGTAAACTCAAGAGTTTACAACCGTAAACTCCATGTATGATGTTCTATGGGGAGTAAAATCACATATAGGGTCCTTTGGAACCCTAAACACAAGTACCTTGTCCCACATTAGCTTAGATGCAATCCTTAGGGCTTAAAACACTTATATAAAGTGTTTATTTTGTCTAGGATGTCTTAACATTATCAATTAGTGATTTGAGACTAATTGAATGCATATATGTGTGATTATATGTTCATTAGGATCGTAGTGTGTGTATAAGTCCTCGCTTGACACCTAGCAATCCTATACCGTTCGGTTCATCCCAATCACTAACTACAGGTGAGTTCATACCCCTGATCAATGTTTTAAATGCTTTAATGGGGGGGGGGGGGGGGGAATACAAGTAGAAACAAACATGTTATTAACTCATTGATATGTATTTTATAACTGTGTTTGTCATTTAACACATTTCACATACTACAAAATGTGATGCATGAAATGGTTTTAAATCTTAAAAACACATTGTTATCAAAAGTTTTACCTTTGAAATGTATATTAAAATGACCTCAGGTTATTGTTAATCATTGTTCAAAAACATAAGATGCCTTACAAAACCATTTTACATTCTTGAACTAAACTATGCATATACGTTTATATTATTATATTCTTATTGATGTTATAGTTTGCATCTTTCATTTAGTTTCCCACACCCTTGAGTAGTAAGAGTGTGTAAACCTACATGATCAACTATTTAGATTACAGTAAATTATCATAGGGATAATTTGAAGATAACAAAACATTATTCCTATTACAAGGAATCACACAAGAGTCAGTTCATTCATGAGTCTTTACTAGTACCTTACCTGATACATGAGTACCTTTACATATGCTTACCTGATACATGAACACATTACATGAGTACCTTTACGTTGATACCTTTACCTGTGTATACTTATTTGAATATTTGTATCACGAATTGTGAGGGTAATTTATTAGTACCTTCTGTGTAAATTATCCTGCATATCCCCAGTACCTCGGGATATCTAGAATAGGACTCTATCCCCAATACCTCGGGATATATGGACGGGACTAACCATTCCAGAACCCACCTGTTAGCAACAGTGGGTAATGAACATCTACGGATGCCTATGGTTATTACTTATACTATGAGTACCTTTACGGGAATAACCCTTCCTTCCCCCTTGCTGCAGCTACAGAGGACAATTGAACAATCTTCGGATGTTCATTCGGTTGTATATGCCGTGTTAGTCCTAGTAACTCCGGATAACATTTACATATGTCGTGTTAGCCCACAGTACCTCAGGATAACACTTACCTTAGTACATTTTCCTATTTACTTATTTTGTGATAGGATATATGTTTCGCGTTACGCGATGGCATGTTAGCCCTAGTACCTCGGGATGACACTTACAGTAGTACACTTTCCTGTTTACTTTATTTTGTGATATTTTCACATAAACGATGAGTAGACTAAGTACTTTAGTACTAGTCAATAGAAGGAAAAACTATCATTTTACTTACCAAACATTCGGGTCTTGGTAGAAGACTACATCTCAAACTGATAGCAAATAAGGGATTTTCTAGGGTTTTTCATACGTACATCAACATTTTCATTTAACGATTTACATGGCCTTTATAACAGATTTTCACAAACAAGGCAATGACACTTATATACTTATGAATTCACCAGCTTTAAAGCTGATACTCGCTTTCAAAATAACTTGTATTCTCAGGTCATCAGTAGATAGGTACGAAGGCCAGGTTTTGAGAAGACGGAGCAGACAAGTCTCGTCTTTTATTTTGATTGTATATTTTTGGTGTCTTACTACAATGAAAGAAACACACATGTATTAAAATTTTACTTATAATGCAATGGGAAATGTTGTTGCTTGTTTATTATATTACACTGTTGTGATATTGTACATGACGTCCTCCACGCCTGAACGTTTTCACCGTTCGTGGTTTTGGGGTGTGACAGATTGGTATCAGAGCATTGTTTATATTGAATTAAGTATATCAACTCATAAAAGATATACTAACTATAAATACATGGGATTAAAACACTTTGTCTAAGAGTTATACTTATAAATAATAAAATATTTAAGTAAGTATACGTGCCTGCATTCATACTAAAATTAGTGTCACAATGACAAGAACAAAAGTATTACGATTGTTGAATATCACAAGTAAGCCTGGGAATATATGGTCAGTCTTGGGAATGGTATAGCTTGATCAATTATGCTGGTCCGAGGAGTGATTACCATATGCCCAAGAACGGTTGTGATGTGGCAACAAGTCTAAAAACTTACCAACACAACCATAAAGAAATACCATATGGGTATTTGATCTTACTGAAATTATCTTAGTTAGTTCGTCTATTTTAGCTATTTCTTATATCCCTTTTCTCGCGTAGATTAAAATGGTTGGATTTCACCATGGCGATCCGTACTTCCCAAACCAAGGCAATGTTGGTTGGCTAGAGGCAGAACCAAAAGATGATCACCCAATCCCCTTGGATGATCACCATGCTGAGGGTTTTTCTGATTGTTCTGACTCGGAGCCAGAAGTCAACAACCTACCCCCAAATGCTCAAAACCCAAACCCGAACCCCCGTCCTGTGTTTCAAGGACCCACACCCTTGTGGGCCATTAGCTTGACTGAATGGAGTCAGGAACAAGGTCAACCCATTCCCTACAATGGAGACCGAAGTTTCTACAACCTCACTGAAGGAGGTTCTGCTGATAGAGTCCTACCAATCATGGTGTGTAGGATTTCTCAGAACACGATAATGGCTCAAGCGACTATCAATCTAGTTTTCGAAGTTGACGCCAACTCTGGTGTTAACACTGTCCACGTTCGCCAACTAGAGTCTGCTCATGAAAGGACTCTAGTCCGCAATGCAAATCTGCAGAGGGAACTTACTGAAACCCGAGCTGAAGTTAGAGAACTTCGAGCTCAGCAAGTAAGGTCGGACAGGCGTATAAGGGACATTGAACGTCTACTGTCGGGATTGAGGACTCATGCAAGCAGCTCTTGTCGCCGATAGAAGCTCGTCGACTCATCTTTTGGATATAACCTAGTTTATGTAAAACTTGGGTCTAATTTCCTATCTGTATAAATCTTAGACCTGTTAGTTATTGATCTAGTCTTGATTTTGTCAAAATTTTCCATCTTGGTTGATGTAGGGCCTACTTTCCCGAACTTGATACATATGTAATTCCAGTATTATTGACAGATATCTAATTGTATGGAAATTATTATCCAACTGTTGTTATTTTCAGTTAGTCATTCTATTCATTCTGTTGTTGGACTATGGGGAGTTAGTCCATGGGACACATTCATAAATCATTTATTCTTATTCATGTTGTCATCTTTTAAATGTATAGTTAAAGATGCCGCCACGCAGAAGTACAAGGCGTAACCCAAACAACGAAACACCGATACCACCGCCTCCTCCACCGCCACAACCTCAACCTCCTCTACCACCTAACCTTTTTGATGCCAACATGTTCCAAGTAGCTTTCACAGTAGCAGTTGCAGCTGCTATGTCAGCAATCAACATTCCTGTCCCTAGTGGATCGGGAACAGGTGCACCTCCCTCGAACCATGGTGAAAGCCATGGACACCCTCGGGAATGCACCTACAAGGACTTCACAAACGCCAAACCCTGCAGCTTCAATGGTACTGGTGGGGTTATGGTGTTAAGGCAGTGGATTGAAAAGATGGAATCTGTCTTTGAAATCTACGCTTGCCAAGAAAGCAACAAGGTCAAGTTCGCAGCTTGTACCTTCTCTGACAGGGCACTAACATGGTGGAACGGCCATGTTAAGTACCTGACTCTGGTGGTGGCGTATTCCATCAACTGGGAACACTTGAAGGACATGCTGATGAGAGAGTACTGTCCTCGGGGAGAAATACAAAAACTCGAGCAGGAACTCTGGAGCCTGCAAATGGTTGGATCTGATATAGGAACCTACACGAATAGGTTCTGTGATCTGGCAAACTTATGCCCTGACATGGTTGCTCCCCAGAGCAAAAAGATAGAGAGATATATCTGGGGGCTGTCGCCCCATATCCAGTCAAGTGTTATAGCTTCTAGGCCTATTACTTTTGATAGTGCCAAGGAACTGGCTCAATCTCTCACAGATCACCAGAAACCTCAGAACCCAACAAACCCTACACCTGTACCACAAAAGTACAACCTCAACTACAACAAGAAGGGGTGGAATAAGAGGAAAAGAGGGGCTTCACAAGGATCCTCCAATAATAACAACTTGTGGCGATTAATGCTACCACAGTGACTCCTGTTGTCCCTGCGAACCCCTTACCAGCAAAAACTTATGCTGGAACCCTTCCGAAGTGCACCAAGTGCAACTTCCACCACCACGGACCTTGCAAGGAGATGTTCTGCTCTAACTGCAACAGGAAGGGGCACACCGCTCGTTACTGCAAGGCTCCAACAGCTCAGGCCGCCCACGTTCCTAACGCCGGTATGGGCCAAACTTGCTACGGATGTGGCGAGGTGGGCCATTACAAGAGGAATTGCCCTAAAGTGGGGATGGCTGGTGGAGTAGGAAGAGTTATGGCTCTAGGCCACGAGGAAGCAGTAGCTGATCCTACGATAGTTACTGGTACGTTCTCCTCGATAACTCATATGTTTGCATACTTTTCGATAGTGGACCCGAGAAAAGTTTCGTAAGTCACAAATTTGCACACCTGCTTAAACAAAAACCATGTGCATTAGATAATTCATTCACGATAGAAATGGCTAACGGGAAAACAGAGAGTACAAACTGCTTATACGTAGGTTGTACCTTAGCTTTAGATGGCCATACTTTCAAGATAGATCTCATGCCAGTCACAATTAAATGTTTCGACGTTATCATCGGTATGGATTGGTTGAGTCTTCTTCACGCCGACATCTTGTGCTTTGAAAAAGCAGTCCATCTTAACCTTCCTAACAACGAAACCTTAATTATCTACAGCGACAAACCTAGTACGAGCCTTCGTATCATTTCGTGCATTCAAGCCCGGAAGTGCTTGCGAAAGGAATATCATGCATTCCTAGCACACGTCGTCGATACCAGTCAAGAACTGAAGGACATCCAGAAAATCCCAGAAGTACGTGACTTTCCCGACATGTTCCCAGAAGAACTTCCCGGTTTACCACCGCAACGCCAAGTCGAGTTCAGAATCGACCTAGTGCTAGGAGCTACCCCAGTAGCCAAATCTCCTTATCATTTGGCACCGGCCGAGATGCAGGAACTTTCCAGTCAACTTAACGAACTTCTCAAGAAGGGATTCATTCGACCAAGCTTCTCACCATGGGGAGCACCGGTCTTGTTCGTCAAGAAGAAAGATGGATCGTTTCGCATGTGCATCGACTATAGAGAACTCAACAAACTTACCATTAAAAATCGTTATCCCTTGCCCTGCATTGACGATTTGCTTGATCAACTTCAAGGAGCCAACTACTTCTCGAAGATAGATCTGCGATCCGGATATCACCAACTACGAGTGTTAGAGGAGGATGTTCCCAAGACAGCCTTCCAAACTCGTTATGGGCACTACGAATTTGTAGTGATGCCGTTCGGATTAACTAACGTGCCCGCAGTATTCATGGATATGATGAATAGGGTGTGTCGTCCTTACTTGGATCAGTTCGTCATAGTCTTCATTGATGAAATACTCATCTACTCTCGAAGTAAGGAGGAACATAGTCAACATCTCCGAAAAATCTTAGAAACATTGTGATCGGAGAAGCTCTACACGAAGTTCGCGAAGTGTGAATTTTGGATTCGGCCAGTCGAATTCTTGGGCCATGTTGTTAGCGAAGAGGGAATACACGTGGACCCTTCCGAAATTAAGGCCATCGAGAACTGGTCAGCATCAAAGACACCTACTGAAATTCGTCAATTTCTAGGTCTAGCTGGCTACTATCGCAGGTTCATCCAGAACTTCTCCAGCATAGCGAAACCTCTTACAACCCTGACCTAGAAAGGCGTGGCCTTTGACTGGGAAGAGAAACTGGAAAGAGCGTTCCAAACGCTCAAACGAGCCTTGTGCACCGCCCCGATACTATCCCTCCCCGAAGGGATAGAGACTTCATTGTCTATTGCGATGCATCCAACCAAGGACTTGGATGTGTTCTGATGCAGCGAGGTAAAGTCATCACCTATGCCTCGAGACAGCTGAAGACACATGAGGTTAACTACACAACCCACGATCTTGAACTAGGAGCAGTTGTGTTTGCTCTGAAGATCTGGCGACATTACCTATATGGTACAAAAAGCACGATCTTTACGGACCATAAGAGTATACAACACATTTTCGACCAGAAAGAGCTCAACATGAGACAACGACGGTGGGTCGAGCTACTTAGCGATTACGAATGTGAAATTCGTTATCATCCGGGTAAAGCCAATGTAGTAGCCGATGCCCTGAGTCAGAAAGAATATACTGGTCGTAGAGTCAAATATTTGACTCTAACTATCCATTCACACTTGTCCACGCAAATTAAGGAGGCTCAGCTCGACGCTTTGAAACCTGAAAACGTGGCTGGTGAATCCCTTAGAGGGATGGATAAGAACTTGGAAGTCAAGGGTGGTGGAGCCTTATACCTCATGGATCGAATCTGGACACCGAAACATGGTGGCTTCAGAGACTTAGTCATGACCAAAGCTCACAACATTCGTTATTCCATCCACCCGGGTTCAGATAAGATGTATCTGGAACTTAAAAAGCTATACTAGTGGCCTAACATGAAAGCATATATTACTACCTTCGTGAGTAAATGCCTTACTTGCGCAAAGGTCAAGGTCGAATACCAGAAACTCTCCGGTCTTCTACAACAACCGGAGATACCAGAATGGAAGTGGGAGCGGATCACTATGGACTTCATAACCAAGTTGCCCAAAACGACGGGTGGACTTGATTCCATATGGGTCATCGTCGATAGACTGACCAAGTCTGCACACTTCCTACCGATCAAAGAAACAGACAAGATGGAGAAACTTACCCGAACTTACATTAGGGAGATTGTAAGGCTGCACGATGTTCCTTTATCTATCATCTCAGACCGAGATAGTAGATTCACTTCGAGGTTCTGGCAGTCATTACAAAATTCCCTAGGAACTAGGCTGGACATGAGTACATCCTACCACCCACAGACCGACGGGCAAAGTGAGAGAACTATCCAAACCTTAGAAGATATGTTGCGTGCCTATGTGATTGACTTTGGAAAAGCTTGGGATACTCATCTACCCCTAGTCGAATTTTCCTACAACAACAGTTATCACACGAGCATAAAGGCAGCTCCATTCGAGGCCCTCTATGGCCGAAAGTGCAGATCCCCTCTGTGCTGGGCTGAAGTGGGTGATACCCAGTTAGCTAAGGGACGAGTTCCCGAAAGCACTCTCATGGGTCCGGAGATCATTCGGGAAATGACAGAGAAGATCGTTCAAATTCGTGAACGATTGAAAGCCTCTAGAGATCGACAAAAAAGCTACACTGACAAGCGTAGGAAACCTTTGGAGTTCCAGGTGGGCGACCGAGTCCTACTGAAGGTCTCACCCTGGAAGGGATTGATACGCTTTGGAAAGCGTGGGAAGCTCAATCCAAGATACATAGGGCCTTTCGAGATTCTTGCGAGAATCGGTCCTGTAGCTTACAAACTCAATCTACCGCACGAACTCAGTAACGTACATCCTACCTTCCACGTCTCGAACTTGAAAAAGTGTCTATCCAACGAGACTCTTGTTATTCCACTCGACGAGATCGAGATCAACGAGAGCCTCAACTTCGTGGAGGAACCAGCAGAGATCATGGACCGAGAGGTCAAGCAAAGAAAGCAGAGTCGTATCCCGATAGTGAAGTTGCGCTGGAACGCAAAGCGTGGACCGGAATTCACTTGGGAACGTGAGGATCAGATGAAATTGAAATACCCTCACCTTTTCGCTTAGTTAGTTGTAAATTCTTATTTGCTTAAATTCTAATTTCGGGACGAAATTCCTTCTAACGGGGGGATGATGTAAAAACCCGAAATTTCCATTCTATACAAACTATATCACTTCAATAGAAGTTATAGCAGTCACTGTTAATTTTCAGACTTTTCGCGTAAGTTTGAGTAATTCTGGGTTTACACTTTAGGAAATATCAGGAGAGTGGGTGCACTAGGGTTTTGTGCAACACTGTTATTCCAACACTCTAATTTATTAGGGATCATTTCAGGAATAAAAATATTTTCTGCCAAAAATATCTCAGGACTATAAATAGAATTCTGAACCAATTTCATTCATTATTCACATTTCCAACTAGAGAAAAGCCATTTTCTCTCTCACGGATCTTCGGTTTTTTATACCAAAACGTGAGTAACTCTCTATAGTAATGTTAGAAAGCTTTATATGTGTACATAACATGATTTAGAAGGCTTCCCGAAACAAAGCCGAAACCGACCCTTAGGTTATACAACTACCTTAGACTCATATGTATGTGTGTTAAGGACAAGAAAACAACCATAAATCACCCAAGTTTGGGGAGTTCACGGCCCAAAAGTTGCTTAGGCCGTAAACTCCCTTTTTGAAGTCAAAATGGTGTTTTAAGGCCTCTAAAGCTTTAAGACTTTTATCTAGACTAGTTCCCATTTAGTGTAAGGCCTTAAGCACATCAAAGAACACAAAAAAATGAGAGTTTACAGCCCAAGTGTATCTTAGGCCGTAAACTCCATAGAAATGGACAAAAGGGTGCTTTCAAGACACCTAAAGCCCTAGACCTTTACAAGGAATTGTTTCCACTTAATTGAAGGACCAAAATTCATCCAAATCACTTATCAAAGTGACTTTACGGCCAAGAGAATGCTCTTGGGCCGTAAACATGAAAGAATGGCACCAAATTGTGCCTAGGGTCCTCATTTGCCTTCAACAATTGTCTAGAACACATCCTTCAAAAGCAAGAGGCTTGAAAACAACAAAAACACCCTATACTTAGAGTTTACGGCCGTAAACTCTAAAGGGAATGGCCTTAGGGCCGTAAAATCCTATTTGGAGTATTTCTAGACCTTAAACCCTTCCAAGGACTTAACCACCAAGTTGGAATAATTCTAGGAACCATTTGGGACTTCAAAACACACCATACCCCCATGATTGGGAGTTTACGGTTGTAAACTCAAGAGTTTACAACCGTAAACTCCATGTGTGATGTTCTATGGGGAGTAAACTCACATATAGGGTCCTTTGGAAACCTAAACACAAGTACCTTGTCCCACATTAGCTTAGATGCACTCCTTAGGGCTAAAAACACTTATATAAAGTATTTATTTTGTCTAGGATGTCTTAACATTATCAATTAGTGATTTGAGACTAATTGAATGCATATATGTGTGATTATATGTTCATTAGGATCGTAGTGTGTGTACAAGTCCTCGCTTGACACCTAGCAATCCTATACCGTTCGGTTCATCCCAATCACCAACTACAGGTGAGTTCATACCCCTAATCAATGTTTTAAATGCTTTAATGGGGGGGGGGGAGTACAAGTAGAAACAAACATGTTATTAAATCATTGATATATATTTTATAACTGTGTTTGTCATTTAACAGATTTCACATACTACAAAATGTGATGCATGAAATGGTTTTAAATCTTAAAAACACATTGTTATCAAAAGTTTTACCTTTGAAATGTATATTAAAATGACCTCAGGTTATTGTTAATCATTTTTCAAAAACATAAGATGCCTTACAAAACCATTTTACATTCTTCAACTAAACTATGCATATACACTTATATTATTATATATGTATTGATGTTATAGTTTGCATCTTTCATTTAGTTTCCCACACCCTTGAGTAGTAAGAGTGTGTAAACCTACATGATCAACTATTTAGATTACAGTAAATTATCATAGGGATAATTTGAAGATAACAAAACATTATTCCTATTACAAGGAATCACACAAGAGTCAGTTCATTCATGAGTCTTTACTAGTACCTTACCTGATACATGAGTACCTTTACATATGCTTACCTGATACATGAACACATTACATGAGTACCTTTACGTTGATACCTTTACCTGTGTATACTTATTTGAATATTTGTATCACGAATTGTGAGGGTAATTTATTAGTACCTTCTGTGTAAATTATCCTGCATATCCCCAGTACCTCGGGATATCTAGAATAGGACTCTATCCCCAATACCTCGGGATATATGGACGGGACTAACCATTCCAGAACCCACCTGTTAGCAACAGTGGGTAATGAACATCTACGGATGCCTATGGTTATTACTTATACTATGAGTACCTTTACGGGAATAACCCTTCCTTCCCCCTTGCTGCAGCTACAGAGGACAATTGAACAATCTTCGGATGTTCATTCGGTTGTATATGCCGTGTTAGTCCTAGTAACTCCGGATAACATTTACATATGTCGTGTTAGCCCACAGTACCTCAGGATAACACTTACCTTAGTACATTTTCCTATTTACTTATTTTGTGATAGGATATACGTTTCGCGTTACGCGATGGCATGTTAGCCCTAGTACCTCGGGATGACACTTACAGTAGTACACTTTCCTGTTTACTTTATTTTGTGATATTTTCACATAAACGATGAGTAGACTAAGTACTTTAGTACTAGTCAATAGAAGGAAAAACTATCATTTTACTTACCAAACATTCGGGTCTTGGTAGAAGACTACATCTCAAACTGATAGCAAATAAGGGATTTTCTAGGGTTTTTCATACGTACATCAACATTTTCATTTAACGATTTACATGGCCTTTATAACAGATTTTCACAAACAAGGCAATGACACTTATATACTTATGAATTCACCAGCTTTAAAGCTGATACTCGCTTTCAAAATAACTTGTATTCTCAGGTCATCAATAGACAGGTACGGAAGCTAGGTTTTGAGAAGGCGGAGCAGACAAGTCTCGTCTTTTATTTTGATTGTATATTTTTGGTGTCTTACTACAATGAAAGAAACACACATGTATTAAAACATTACTTATAATGCAATGGATGATGTTGTTGCTTGTTTATTATATTACACTGTTGTGATACTGTACATGACGTCCTCCACCCCTGAACGTTTCCACCGTTCGTGGTTTTGGGGTGTGACACCGAGTCATCGGGGTGACTCGTCGAGTTCCTTAGAATCTCGATCAAACCTTAAGGCCACCCGTCGAGTTCTCTCCTTGTAACTCGACGAATATAGATGCGAACGTTTCCTGGTTAAAAATCATCCAACTCGCCGAGTTGTTCTTCAACTCGTCGAGTCTTATGGCAATCTTCATCGGACTCGTCGAGTCGTTCATCCAACTCGTCGAGTCTAATGCACGACTTCATGTGACTCTCCGAGTCGGCTTTGCGACTTGCCGAGTCCCTTCAGATATTTTATCATGCAGGAAACTTTTAAGCCATGGCAAGGCCCCAAATTGTAGATCCAACTTTCTTAGTCCTACTTATCACGTATAGTTGCAAACATTACGTGCATGTAAGCCTCCAATGACTCAAAAAGCCCAAACTATGCTTGAAATGGGGTTTTACACTTAAGGAGGGGCTCAAACTTGCCAAAGCTAAGAACTTTATGGTCCTTCAATCCATATAGATTTCAGATCTGAAGTTACAACTTCAGATCTTGGCTCATACCCCAAGAAATGACTTTTATAACCCAACGAAGAACCCCAATCTCCAACCAAGGAGGTCTAGAACGAAATAGAAAGGAGGATAACAGCTTGATACATTCCCAAGAGATGACAACTGGAGTAGATCCAGATTTTCCCCAAGCTCCTTGCTTCAAACCACTTGCTTCCCAAGATATTTTCACCAAAATCCTCTTCCAAGGCTTCAAACACACAATGGGCACATACACACATATTAGGGCTTGTTAAGAGACTGCAAAGAGGTTTGTGTTCCCTTAAATAGGGTGCACAACCCCGAGATTTTGGGTTTCAGCTGCCAGCTCCTAATCGCTGAGTCCCAATATGGAATTGTCGAGTAGGTTACTTAACCCGCGATCCTTCCTGCTACTACTCGACGAGTAGATCAACCAAATCGTCGAGTAGGGATTAACCAAATAACTCATATTTAGACAATACCTAAGAATCGGGGCGTTACAACTTTCCCCCACTTGATCTAGACTTCACCCTCAAAGTCCATTGGAGTAAACAATGCAGGGTAATGTCGCGCATCTCTGCCTCCGACTCCCATGTCCACTCGGATCCCTGTCAATGTTCCCATTGTACATTTACCAAAGTTATTTCCTTGTTCCACAAAATATTCTTTTTCTTTTCTAAGATGGCCACAGGTATTTCCACGTAGTTCAGGCTCTCATCGACTTGTATATCACTCAGTGATACTACCGCCTCCTGGTCCGTAATGCACTTTCATAACTGCGAAATATGGAATGTGTTGTGAATCTGGCTGAGCTCTTTCAGAAGCTCAAGCCTATATGCCACCTTGACAATCCTGGTAATGATCCAGAATGGTCGAATATATCAAGGGCCAAGTTTTCCCCTCTTCCTGAGGCAGATCACACCCTTCCAGGGCGAGACCTTCAGAAGTACCATGTCACATACGTGAAATTCCAGCTCAGATCGACGTCTGTCGGCGTAACTTTTCTGCCAACTCTGAGCTGTCTGCAGTATCTGCCTGATCTGCTGAATCTTCTTGGTAGTCTGCAAAACCACCTCCGTCCGGCCCATTACCCTGTGACCCACCTCGCCCCAACAAACTGGGGTGTGACACCTCCGCCCGTACAACAACTCGAATGGCGGGGCGCCAAGACCAGAATGATAGTTGTTGTTGTAGGTTAACTCTGCAAGCGGTAAGTGAGAATTCCAACTCCCACCGAAGTTGATGACACACACCCGCAACATATCCTCAAGGGTCTGAATAGTCCGCTCGCTCTGGTCGTCTGTCTGTGGCTGGAATGTTGTGCTGAAGTGCAATCGCGTGACCAACTCCTCATGAAACTTCTGCCACAAACGGGAGGTAAAACTGACATCCCGATCGGCCGATGAACTCTCCCGTATGGCCATGAAATGGGCACTCATTGTCAATCGGTCCATGATGACCCAGATGGCATCAAACCCCTTTGTCGTCCTTGGCAGTTTTGTGATAAAGTCCATCGTGATCTGTTCCCATTTCCACATGGGAGTCTCCAGGGGTTGCAGCTTTCCGTGTGGCCTCTGATGTTTGGCCTTGACCATCCTGTAGGTCAAGCACCTCTCGATGTACCAAGCAATCTCGCGCTTCATACCCGACCACTAATAGTTCAAACTCAAATCCTGTTACATCTTGGTGGCCCCCGGGTGAATGGAGAAGTGGGAATTATGAGCCTCCTCCATAACCATCTGCCTAATCCCGCCAGACATCGAAACCCAAAACCAACTATATTTGGTCAGTAATCCCAAACTGTCTTGCACGAACCTGGCGTTTTCACCCTTGATCCTCTCCCGCTTCAAATTCTCCAGTCGCATGCCCTCTATCTGGGTATCTCTAATCAAGCTCACAAGCGGGGAATACTTAGCTATTTTCATACATACTGCAGGGGTGGAAGACCCAACCGACTTGCAGCTCAAAGCATCCGCTACCGCATTTGCTTTACCAGGGTGGTAAAGGATCTCGCAATCGTAGTCCTTGACTACATCCAACCACATGCGTTGCCTCATGTTCAGGTTCGGCTGATCCATGATGTGTCTCAAGCTCTTGTGGTCCGTGTGTATGGTACAGCGGACCCCATAAAGGCAATGTCTCCATATCTTGAGAGCGAACACCACCGCCCCCAGCTCCAAATCGTGCGTAAGGTATCGTGTCTCATGCGGTTTCAGCTGTCATGATGCGTAGGCTATCAATCGTCCTCTCTGCATGAGGACCGCCCCTAACCCTGTGATGGATGCATCACAGAACACCACAAAATCCTCAACTCCCTCTTGGAGTGTTAGGACTGGCGCCTCACACAGACGCTGACAGAGGGTCTCAAACGCTCCCTGCTGCTCGGGACCCCACCGGAAATCCACCCCTTTTCTCGTGAGACGAGTGAGGGGTACTGCAATCTTGGAGAAATCCCGTATGAATCTCTGGTAGTATCCTGCCAAGCCCAAAAAGCTCCTAATATCCGAGGGGGATTTCGGAACCTCCCACTACATAACCGCCTCGATTTTGGCCGGATCGACCAATATCCCTTCTTGGTTAATGAGATGTCCAAGGAACTGGACCTCTCGTAACCAAAACTCACACTTTGAGAACTTGGCGTACAGTCGTTCCCGCCTTAGGACCCCCAAAAGCTCTCGCAGATGCTCCTCATGCTGTTCTCGGGTCTTGGAATACACCAAGATATCATCTATAAATACTATGACTGAGTGGTCAAGCATCGATCTGCAGACCTGATTCATCAGGTCCATAAACACTGTTGGCGCGTTGGTGAGCCCAAAAAGAATCACCACGAAACTGTAATGTCCATAACAAGTTCGGAACGCGGTCTTGTCCACATCCTCCTCCCTGACCCTGACTTGGGGGTACCCGGACCTCAAATCTATCTTGGAAAACCAAGATGCGCCCTGCAGCTGATCGAAGAGGTCGTCTATCCTCGGGAGTGGGTAACGGTTCTTCACCGTTAGCTTGTTCAACTCCCAGTAATCAATGCACATCCGGTGTGATCCGTCCTTCTTCTGGACTAAAAGAATCAACGCTCCCCATGGAGAACGGCTAGGTCGAATGAACTGCTTGCCTAATAGTTATTGTAGCTGCGACAACAGCTCCTGCATTTCAAGCAGCGCCACTTGGTATGACACCTTAGCGATAGGGGTGGCACCTGGCACCAGGTTGATCCTGAACTCGACCTGCCTCTCCGGAGGTATCCCTGGCAACTCCTCCGGAAACACATATGCGAACTCCCCGACCACTGGTACATCGGAGACCAAATTCTGGTCCCTGGCTTGCGTACCTACCACATATGCTAGATAACTCGTACACCCATGCTGAATGTACTGTCGAGTCCTGGCAGCTGAATAAAAACCTGAGCCTACTCTGGTACCCTCACCATATATAATCAGTTCTCCCCCACTTGGGGTTTAAACTACCACTCGCTGGCCCTCACAATCAATCATAACATCGAACTTACTGAGCCAATCCATGCCCACAATCACGCACACCTCCCCCATGGGAATCGGAATTAAGTCTATCAAAAAAGACACCCCGAAAATCTCCAAGTCACATCCTCGATAAACTGAAGAAGCAGAAACCCCGTGTTTGTTGGCGATTGATAATCATAACGGACACTCCAACTCGCCCACAGGCGTACTGAACTCCCTACTAAAAGACCAAGACACGAAGGACCGACTCGCCCCCAAGTCAAATAAGACCAAAGCGGGAAAAGAGTTCACCAAAAACGTACCTAATCACATGTACATCAAATAAGCATATAATAGATAAATAAAACAAGATGAGGACAGAAACATACCAGCAACCATATCTGGTGCTGCTGTGGCCTCCTCCACCATAAGCTGGAAAGCATGTTTTGAGCCTTCGGAGGCTCTGTCCTGACTGGTCTCCCATCTATGATCCTCAAAGTAGCCGGTTCTGCAGCCTGCACCGGCTTGGCGGCAAGTAGTGGATAGTTGGCCCTGACGTGGCTGACCTGGTTGCACTGATAACATAACCTCATGCCCTAGATTGGGGCAGCCTAGCGACAATCCTTCGCGTAATGCCCCTCCTTGCCACACTTGTGGCACCCACTACCAGCCCGACATACACCAGAATGTCCCTTGCCACACTTTCCACAAGTGTGGCCCTGTTGAACCCTGGTCCTAGCATCGATGGTCTTAGGCCGCTTTGGTGGCGGCTGTGATAGTATCGGGGCCGACCGCTGCTCCATTAGCTGCAACTCAATCTCTAACTCCTGCCATCTAGCGGCCTCCTACAACTCCAAAAGAATATCACATCGCTGGGTAGCTACAAACTGTCGAATATCAGTCTTGAGCATACTCAGATAACGGGTCATCTGAGATTTCCTGGAAGCAAACTCTGAGTAGAACCTTACCCGCTTAGTGAACATATGGGTGATCTCCATCACCGACTCTCCATCCTGCTTCAAACTCAGAAACTCTTGTGCCAAACGTTCCCGCATAACCCTCGGAATGTAACGAGCACAGAACATATCCCTGAACTGCTCCCAAGTAACAACAGCTCTCTGATTATCCGTGTAAGTCCCAGTCGCAAGTCTCCATCAAACCTTGGCTTCGGACCTAAGCAGGTTCAGAGCACACTTGACCTTTTGGTCAGTAGGACACGAGTAGGTGAAGAAACACCCCTCCACATCTGAAACTCATCTCATAGACTTGATGGGATCCCGTGTCCCATCAAAAGTAGGGGGCTTCGTGTTGTCGAAGTCTCGGTACTGAAAACCCCTACCTACTCCTCCCCCTGTCATAGATATAGCTGATGCAGCTACTGCGGCAGCTATCTCTGCGAGGGTTGCGTAACGCTCATCGAAATACTCCACCATGGCGGTCTTAATTGACCCGAACATTTCCGGCAACTCGGCCCGGAACAATGCAGCAACCTTGTCATGCAAGATTGCTCGGATCCTATCATCCATCTCATCTGGCCTCATTTGGCCGATCATCTCGGGTGCTGTCTGTCACAACTAGGAAATTCGATGCCTTGTAAACATGGAACAATGATAATAAATGCAAACCAACAATATGAAAGCATGTATGATGCTTATTTTATAACAACAAAATTTCATCAAATACTTCATTCTAGCCCTGCAAATGGTCAACAAAGAATTGGAAACCTTTGAAATTCCAATTTGAGTTCACTTTGAAGTATGACTTCCTTATTGGACCTAATGGACCAATGAGCTTCCATTTTAACTATCTTGAACCTAGAACTCTCAAATAGGCCCTAATTGGACCCATATATATGAAACTTAACATTTTTGGGCCTTATGAACCCAAAATGAACTATATTAACTTTAATGGGCCTTATTGGGCCAAAACAAATTTATATTAGCCCTAATAAGTCATGAAAATCATTCCTTGATTTGTATTGGGCCAAAAATCACCTAACTTAATGTAAGACCCCATTCACTAAAATTACCATAAAGCCAAACATGCTACATGCATATTCATAATTATAATTCACACTAGTGGTCTAAATACAAAAGCATGGATACAAACCAACTAAAAGGGTTTTTACAAAGTTTCATAACTAGTTGTATAAATACATAACTACCCAGGAATTTATAATCCATATACATATATGTATACCAAGTAAAAACGTAGTAGTGTCAACTACTCTAAGTCCTCCAACAAAGCGTGTTTACTCTGGATGCTTATCACCTGAAATAGTTAAACACTAAAAGGGATAAGTGGGCGTCACTTAGTGAGTTCAAAAATAGATACAATATAACGCTATTCCATATACATAACAATATGACAGGAACAAAAAGAAACAAAGGACAACAAAGGCTTATATGTGTATCAAATGAAGGACTTTCAAAATCAATAAACGGTTAGATTCAAAGGATTACAATAATTAAGACACAATAATTTAGGATCATAAGCATCATAAATTCCAGCCCAAGAGGCACATAAAACACAATCCCTTTTAATCATGTTGCTAGAATATACAGGCTTTCAGCCCTACCTAGCCCGAAGCCAATACCAAAGTGATACGAGTCATGCTCTACATGGTCAAAGGCACAAAGCCAATACCAAAGTGATACGAGTCATGCTCTACATGGCCAAAGGCATCAAAATCAATATCAAGTAATAACCACTTAGATCAATAACACAAGAAAGCACATTGCACATATAACACATAACATACAATTGTCCCTATATTGAACTCACTGTGCTGTAACCGAATGTTGCGATAAAATTCCTCTTTTTCTGATGAAATTACACCATCCTCAGGCCTCTAAAACCTTCAATTATACCCCTGGAGTTCATATTTCAAATTTCATAAGCAATTACTCAACTACTCTCAAGTTATGTTGTTTTCAATTTAGAAATTTTAGTTTTTGTTCTTTGTATAGCTGTCACTTGCAGATCTGTTTTACCCTTATTAAATGTCAAAATAACTAATAAATTATACATATTAATAAAATAGACTCTTATATCTTTCTAATGCCACTGACCTCACATTTTTATGATTTTTCTATAATTTACTATGAATTTTACAAAACAGCATCCTAAAGCTGTCAAAATGTTCCAAAGCTGTCAAAATTCAGCCTTACTGCACTGAACATATAGCTGTTTTCACCCCTTTTAAGTCCGGAATTAGATTTTCGTTTTAAAACAAAAATCAAAGTAGACATTCTCAGCTTTCCAGGGATATATAGCACATCTCCATACGATTTTTCTATAATTTTTGGTGATTTTTACAAAAACAGGACAATTATACCCTTTATAATTTCATTTTACCCTTTACATGATCAAACCTCATGATCAATATCACCAAGTTCTTCTTTTACAATGATAACACTGAATATTTTAGTAATCCATTCTAATTCAAGTATAAACCATGGGTTTCATTATTAATTTTCACTAATTACTCTTAAACCATATGATTAATTCTCAAGTTTACATGTAGTTACTTGATTTCCATTTAAGATTCTAGGTTAATAACATAAACTCATGCCTAATTTCATTAAATCAGTGGTAAACCCACTTTGATCAAACCCTAATCTCTTAATAACTCACTAATTACAAGGGTTAATCCAAAAATTAAGAGTTCATACCTTGATTACTAGACTTGATACTTCAAGAACACTCAAAATCTTGATTTAATCTTCAAAACTTGATCAAGATTGATCATGTATGTGAAAATCTCCCATAGGGATGGTGACGAACTGAAAATGGCAGGAAAATGACTCAAAATCGTGTTTCAATGGGTAAAAACCCGAGTTGGGTCGGGTTTGACCCGGTTTGGGTACCCGTTTTACCCCTAAACACTAAAAATTGCATAACTTTTCGCTCGAAACTCCGTTTTCGATGAGGTTTTCGCTTGTACGTTTCTAACGAGATAATTTACAACTTCCAATAAAAATATCCCAGAAAAGATCTTCCAATAAAATCAGATTTAATTATTTTTAACTTAGACGTTATACTTTCGTTAATTCCGATAGTTGACTTTTTGATCGGAATCACATAAGACTTCCCTATCACCTCTAATACATTCCAAATGATTCTAAACTTAGTTTAACTTCAAATATTATAAACCTATTTCGTTAGAAATCAACGCTTAAAACCATACCGAAAATAATATATATATATATATATATATATATATATATATATATATATATATATATATATTTTAAACGCTTACAATTCTATTTTACTATAACTACCTACTTTAAACGTTTAAAACAACATAACATATAATAATATTCATTTTTAAACTAACAATCATATGAAACATGATAATTAAACAAGGTTACTAAAGTGTATGTTACAAATATTGTAACACCCCCTCTGGCACGTATCACAATATTGTCCGCTTTGGGCCACTCGGCACGAGGACTTCCCAGGGGGTCACCCATCCCGGTACTACTCCCGCCCGAGCACGCTTAACTGCAAAGTTCTTATGGGATCTGCTGCCCTCACGGCTTTAAAACGCGTTGTGTCAAGGAAGGTATCCATACTCCTTATAAGGAATGCTTAGTTCTCCTTCCCAGCCGATGTAGGATCAGGTGCAACCCATCTTCACCCCCCATTATAGGGTTCGACGTCCCTATCGAACACATCGACCCGTGCCCCAGCTCTGATATCATTTGTAACACCCCCTCTGGCACGTATCACAATATTGTCCGCTTTAGGCCACTGACCTCACATTTTTATGATTTTTCTATAATTTACTATGAATTTTACAAAACAGCATCCTAAAGTTGTCAAAATGTTCCAAAGCTGTCAAAATTCAGCCTTACTGCACTGAACATATAGCTGTTTTCACCCCTTTTAAGTCCGGAATTAGATTTTCGTTTTAAAACAAAAATCAAAGTAGACATTCTCAGCTTTCCAGGGATATATAGCACATCTCCATACGATTTTTCTATAATTTTTGGTGATTTTTACAAAAACAGGACAATTATACCCTTTATAATTTCATTTTACTCTTTACATGATCAAACCTCATGATCAATATCACCAAGTTCTTCTTTTACAATGATAACACTGAATATTTTAGTAATCCATTCTAATTCAAGTATAAACCATGGGTTTCATTATTAATTTTCACTAATTACTCTTAAACCATATGATTAATTCTCAAGTTTACATGTAGTTACTTGATTTCCATTTAAGATTCTAGGTTAATAACATAAACTCATGCCTAATTTCATTAAATCAGTGGTAAACCCACTTTGATCAAACCCTAATCTCTTAATAACTCACTAATTACAAGGGTTAATCCAAAAATTAAGAGTTCATACCTTGATTACTAGACTTGATACTTCAAGAACACTCAAAATCTTGATTTAATCTTCAAAACTTGATCAAGATTGATCATGTATGTGAAAATCTCCCATAGGGATGGTGACGAACTGAAAATGGCAGGAAAATGACTCAAAATCGTGTTTCAATGGGTAAAAACCCGAGTTGGGTCGGGTTTGACCCGGTTTGGGTACCCGTTTTACCCCTAAACACTAAAAATTGCATAACTTTTCGCTCGAAACTCCGTTTTCGATGAGGTTTTCGCTTGTACGTTTCTAACGAGATAATTTACAACTTCCAATAAAAATATCCCAGAAAAGATCTTCCAATAAAATCAGATTTAATTATTTTTAACTTAGACGTTATACTTTCGTTAATTCCGATAGTTGACTTTTTGATCGGAATCACATAAGACTTCCCTATCACCTCTAATACATTCCAAATGATTCTAAACTTAGTTTAACTTCAAATATTATAAACCTATTTCGTTAGAAATCAACGCTTAAAACCATACCGAAAATAATATATATATATATATATATATATATATATATATATATATATATATATATATATATATATATATTTAAACGCTTACAATTCTATTTTACTATAACTACCTACTTTAAACGTTTAAAACAACATAACATATAATAATATTCATTTTTAAACTAACAATCATATGAAACATGATAATTAAACAAGGTTACTAAAGTGTATGTTACAAATATTGTAACACCCCCTCTGGCACGTATCACAATATTGTCCGCTTTGGGCCACTCGGCACGAGGACTTCCCAGGGGGTCACCCATCCCGGTACTACTCCCGCCCGAGCACGCTTAACTGCAAAGTTCTTATGAGATCTGCTGCCCTCACGGCTTTAAAACGCGTTGTGTCAAGGAAGGTATCCATACTCCTTATAAGGAATGCTTAGTTCTCCTTCCCAGCCGATGTAGGATCAGGTGCAACCCATCTTCACCCCCCATTATAGGGTTCGACGTCCCTATCGAACACATCGACCCGTGCCCCAGCTCTGATATCATTTGTAACACCCCCTCTGGCACGTATCACAATATTGTCCGCTTTAGGCCACTGACCTCACATTTTTATGATTTTTCTATAATTTACTATGAATTTTACAAAACAGCATCCTAAAGTTGTCAAAATGTTCCAAAGCTGTCAAAATTCAGCCTTACTGCACTGAACATATAGCTGTTTTCACCCCTTTTAAGTCCGGAATTAGATTTTCGTTTTAAAACAAAAATCAAAGTAGACATTCTCAGCTTTCCAGGGATATATAGCACATCTCCATACGATTTTTCTATAATTTTTGGTGATTTTTACAAAAACAGGACAATTATACCCTTTATAATTTCATTTTACTCTTTACATGATCAAACCTCATGATCAATATCACCAAGTTCTTCTTTTACAATGATAACACTGAATATTTTAGTAATCCATTCTAATTCAAGTATAAACCATGGGTTTCATTATTAATTTTCACTAATTACTCTTAAACCATATGATTAATTCTCAAGTTTACATGTAGTTACTTGATTTCCATTTAAGATTCTAGGTTAATAACATAAACTCATGCCTAATTTCATTAAATCAGTGGTAAACCCACTTTGATCAAACCCTAATCTCTTAATAACTCACTAATTACAAGGGTTAATCCAAAAATTAAGAGTTCATACCTTGATTACTAGACTTGATACTTCAAGAACACTCAAAATCTTGATTTAATCTTCAAAACTTGATAAAGATTGATCATGTGAAGGTGGGTTGCACCTGAACCCACATCGGCTGGGAAGGAGAACTAAGCATTCCTTATAAGGTGTGTGGATACCTTCCCTATCACAACGCGTTTTAAAGCCGTGAGGGCAGCAGATCCCATAAGAACTCTGCAGTTAAGCGTGCTCGGGCGGGAGTAGTACCGGGATGGGTGACCCCCTGGGAAGTCCTTGTGCCGAGTGGCTCAAAGCAGACAATATTGTGATACATGCCAGAGGGGGGTGTTACAAATGGTATCAGAGCTAGGGCACGGGTCGATGTGTTCGACAGGGACGTCGAACCCTATAATGGTGGGTGAAGGTGGGTTGCACCTGAACCCACATCGGCTGGGAAGGAGAACTAAGCATTCCTTATAAGGTGTGTGGATACCTTCCCTATCACAACGCGTTTTAAAGCCGTGAGGGCAGCAGATCCCATAAGAACTCTACAGTTAAGCGTGCTCGGGCGGGAGTAGTACCGGGATGGGTGACCCCCTGGGAAGTCCTTGTGCCGAGTGGCTCAAAGCGGACAATATTGTGATACGTGCCAGTGGGGGGTGTTACACTTAACCATAAAGGACTTAAGAACTCAAGGCCCAAATTTTCTTTTCTTCCCTCTCTATTTTCGGCCCAAGCCCACCTAGAGGAAGAGTTGACTTGTGTGGGTGCCACCTCATTTTTACATGGAGGTTTTCCATGCAAAGTCTCATGCTTCCATTCACCTATCTCATCACTCACTCTCTCTTCTCTCCTCTCTTTCTTCCTCTCGGCCAAACCCAAACAAACACACACACACTTCACTCAAAATTCTCTCAAGGAAACTCTCTCCACTCCTCTCTAAAATTTCGAGATCTAAGAGACTTTCATAGAGATTCTTCTACAAAAATCATCATCAAAGGTAAGTTTATGTTTCGATCCATGATCTAGCTACCTCATTTCATCCAAAAATCATCTCTTAATCCATTCAAATTCATGATCTTGCATCTGAGAACACACTAAGTTCGAGATCCATCCAAGAAACTTGCTAGGGCCGAAAATAGCACCAAACTTCTCCTAATTTTTTTCAAAACCGAAGCCACAACTCAAGGTGAGCTTCGTACCCCTTTCTTTTCGGTTTTCATGAGTTTTATGGGGTAGAATACAAGAAAATGTGTAGATCTATGTGTATATGTATGCTATGTGTGGTTTTATGCATGCATGTGGGTGATTTCACGTGTTTTTGTGATGAATATGTTAATAAAAGGGTGTAAACCCGAGATCTATGACATGAGAAAGGAAACAAACATAATCTAAGCTATTTTATACCAAACAAGTCCAGAATGATAGCTTATAAGGTTATGATGAACATATTCTAACATAAAACCCATTTTAGGGCTTAAATTGTCAAAAATACAAAACTTGGGTTACAAATCGACGAGTCACAGTTTCTTGAGGGTCAAAAGGGTCAAAACAGTTTCTATAATCATTTTCCTGAATAATAAAATCTTCAAGGGACTTAAAATGTAAATTTTTAGCTTAATGGGCTAATTTTGGGCTTTTCGGCCGAGTAAGCCTCAAAATGCGAAAAATGATAAATTTTAGGGGTTGAAATGAAATTTTCGGTAAAACAGGGGGTAATTAGCATAAAAAATATTATAAGGGTCAAAAATGCTTTTCACTGTCAAAAAGGACCAAAAATGCAAAGTTTTTAGATTTTGGGCCAAAACTATAAAAGTTGAGAAAAATGGGGTTCTAACCGAGAAACAACATTCTGGAAGGGCTGAAGCTGCCAACAAAATAAATTTTGGGTTAGAACTATCTTTTCAACAAGTTTATGATACAAAAGTGTCTAGAAAATGTTTTAAGGAACTAAAAATGAAATTCTTTTATATAAAATGACAAAAAGTGTTATTTTTATAAAAGAAGGGTAGTGAAAATGTCAAATTCCACTTTTAAACAAATTACTTCGTTAATACAAAATACAAGATCCACGACTACTAACGAAACGGAAAACAAATACACTTTCAACAACAAATATCGTTACAAACGAAGTGATTCGGTCTCGAATCAATACAAAACAACAAGCGCTAAACCAAACCACCTAAATAAACACACGATAACTACGATGAGCCAATTTACAAACTTTGGGCTCGGAAGTTTCAAATCAAGCTTGTTGGGCCTTGCTAGCCCATTAACGTGATCTTTGGGCCCAAAGGGAATATGCTTATGTGCTATTGGGTCTCCTATGACCCAATTTCATGTAAAAGGACTTCAATGGCTCTAATGTGCTATTAGGCCCTAGTGGCCCATTAGTGTTGCTAGTCAGGTCCAGAAATCAAATGCGAGTTGGGCCAACGTGCCTTTCGCATCCCCGACAGCCTAAAATAACTCACGGAAATAACAGGACTTCGTACTCCCCCTTTTCCTCGTTTGTTAGGCTTAGGAGAAATCAAGATAAACAGATTCAGGACGTTATTCAAGAGTAATCATGGTTGTGGATTAAGTGAGTAGTAACGGGCAACGCCTTTAAGGATCGTTCGAAATCTGTAGTTATAAACTAGTCATTTTTTAATGCGTGGTTATAACAACTCACAAACCCAAATTAATCCAACGCCACCCGAGTAATCAAAATCATTGGTCGTGATGGTATAACAATTGAGAAATCACTATATTTTATGTATTGGGAAAACATTGGGCTTTCCTAGGAAGTTCAACATCTTCATTTGCACGATTTATACTAAAGTTCAACATTTATACATGTCTTGAAAATCAACAAGCATATATTTACGAATCTGCACACTTTTATTTTATAAACAATGATCTTTTCAGAAAATATCAGATTTTCTGGGTTTTACAAACTACACCAAATCATTTTATCACAACATTGCTTATGAACTCACCAACATTTCATATGTTGACGTTTTTCAAATTAACTTGTATTCTCAGGTAACAGGTAAACCGAAGAATAAGTACCAAGTAATGTCTGGGTGTTTTTCTTATGATATCTATCAGATAATGTATGTTATCAATTTGAAATGTTCAAAACAATGTACTAGATGTAAACAATATCAGTTGTATTATTTTAATGCATGGTGATGATTTATGTTAAGATTCATGTACATTCATTGTGATGGTATTCAATTTAAGTCACAAGAGCCCTCTGAAGTTCATGGAATTTATTTCGTGATCGCAAGACGATAATATCATATGGTCTTAAAACCTAGATATATGGTTTACCGTTTGCTGACTGGTTGTGAATTGATAATGCGTAAACACATTAGTAATTTGATGTTATAAAACATATTGTTGTGTATGATTTGGTTAGTGAATAAAAAATTCATATAAGTTGAAGTTTACCTGTTCCTTTTACCCTAAGAGGGTAAAAGCGATATCAGGGCCCCTCGATGATTTGGTTTGACTTATATGTCGGGCCCGGTCAGGACTGAATTGATGTGTTCAATTAAGTTCTATGCAAAACGAATCAGAGACCGAGAAACAAACTGCTAGACAATAAGTATGACTATGTTCCATGTAATTGTCCGCACGATATCTAGAATGGAGGGCTATACGATCCCTTATCTAAAGGACAGGTTACTGATAAGATCAGAGTTTGACAGCATCTTTGAGAGCTACGATTGCTGATCGGATTGTGCTTACAATTGCAGTTAGTAGACTTATCCAAGTGGGAGACTGTTGGATTAGTGTCTAAGCTCGTAACAATATTTTGTAAGTACTTGACCTGGTTATGCATGGTCCTTGTGGGTTACCTTCATCGTACCAACTTGATAGGGTGATTCATGGAGAGAAAGAAGATATTATGGTTTACTAATATATTATAAGAATAATATATTAAAAGAGAAATCATACTATTTAATTAATATTAGTCATTAATTAATTAGGAATTAATTTGGTGACTAAAAGAGACTAATTGAACAAAGGGGACTTAAACTGTCAAATGTGTGATAGTTATATTTTGGGCTGGGAAACCTAATGGATTAAAGGGGTGAATGAAATTATGATGGGAGCCCATCATATTTTCGTCCATTGCCTGTATTCCAGAAGGTTCCATGGGCTGCTTAGGGTTTAAGCTGTCAATTAGGGTTTTGACTGAAACCCTAGCTGCCCACAATATAAATAAGACCCCTAGGCTACAGAAATCGGCTACCCTAACCCTAAGAGTGATAGAGCAGAATTCAAGAAGCCTCCAACCTCTCTCCAAGATCATTCTCTTGCTAGTTAGTGTTTTTAGAGGAGTGACACTTGTGACTCTAAGCTTTAAAGACAAGAAGATTCAAGCAAGCAACAAGAGGTAATGATCTAGATCTGATTTGTTTCTTTAATTTTCAATTCTTCTAATTAGATCTAGGGTTTGAAAGTATTGGATGAATGCATGTACAATTAGATAAACCTAGATCCAAACATTAGGGTTTGCATGAACAAATAGGATGTTCTTTTGGCACAAAACCATCACTTTTATGATCTTTGAAGGAAGAAAAAGAAAGTGTAGTGCAAGAATGAACAATCAATCTACCTCCACCATTTGTGTTTACTCTCTAGACCTTTGGTGATTTTCGTAGTTCCATTCTTTATAGTGTAATTATCATATATCTAGAGGTTTTGGCACATTTTGGGCTCTTGTTTGTGTTTGGTAGGTTAGAAGAGATAAAGTTAGCAACTTTATGACTACTATGTATCCCTTGAGTATTATATATTATAGATCTAGAACCTTGTGGTCATTTGTGAATCATGCTTGAGTATTATGTCATATTTTCCCACTTTTAACCTTTGTTTGGAAAGGACATTCATGAGGCATGCATGTCTATAAAATTTGGATTTTTAAGGAACTTAGGGGACCTAGAAGCATTTTGGAGAAGATAGGTTAAAGGCTTAGTGGATTAAGGACTGAATGACTTAAGCTCACCATTTCAGTGTCTCCATGGTGTGGCGGGTGTCTACCACGATGTGGGGATGTAGGATAGCCACAATTATATTTGTCTGTTTGTTACCATAACATAAACATTAGGGTCTGTTAAAACCGCTTTTGTACACGATTTAAACAAATAAAAATATAAAATAAACTGCTTTATTACATTAATAGGTAGTACAGGTAAGCATGGTCGGATCCTTAGGGACACGTCCTAATGTTTACACCTCTTTGCGTAAGGTGTGATCTAATTCTTGATGAATGGAATAGACATAAAAAGGGGGGGTTTATTTCTGAAAATTAAACTAATAGAAATTGAAGATGATAAGAAAATGACTAAATTTAAAGTGATGAAAATTCAAATAAGAGAAAGGAATTCCAGTTTCACGATGACTCCCTTGATCATATAATTAACGTTCAACACAATATTTGACTATGCGCCTTTTTAAACTTGTACTAAAGTCGATTAACAAGCTCTAATGACCTTTATTACAAAAACCATTTAATCAAAATAAGTTCTTTGAGTTAAATATAACTTTTTACTAAATTAACGAAACAAGCTCTTGATTAACAAAGAAAAGTTGCATTAGACACAGTGTAATTCCTAGTAAAGTTCAATACCCCTCATAAGCTCGGAGGCGTTAAAACTTGTTTGGTCATTTCATATTAGAGTTAACCCTAAACTCAAAATTAATCTAATACTTGTCACTTTTACTAATTAATCTAGACAATTACGGATCTAAACAATTAGATAACTAGAATGATTCACAAACAATTGAAGTGGCTAACAAAAATTCACATCAAAATCAAACACTCGATTTAACACATAATTGATCAAACTAAACAGTAATCATAGTCAAACATAGTGCCTAACGATTAATCATATGAAAAGGTTACGTCTTGCAAAACTAAAATATGAGTTTTTAACCTGACATGGCTAAAAAACGGATTACAAACAGTGGAAATAGAATCTAAGCAATAAATCTTACTAAACTATGAATAGGAATCGAATCGTCTCCTTTAGATCCATTTTCTTCACTTGAACTCTGAAAATCGCCTCTAAATCGCCAAGAATAGCCAATTAGGGTTACTGGAAGAGTATCAGGCTGTATTTATATGTCTAGCTATCAAAATGCTGTACCTGGGATCGCAAAAGGGTATACCTGCGATCGTATGTATCACCCAAAACGTGTCACAAGATTTTTTTTAATGAAGTACGTTGCCATTTCGATGCAAGTTGACCAACCTGCAATTGCAAGGGCACAAACTGCGATCGCATGTTTCTTTTTTTCTCAAATGCTGAATTTTTTGGTTCGGCAAAACCTCGAAGGCAACCTGCGATCGCAAAGAATAACCTGCAATCGCAAGGAGACAAGGTGCGATCGCATGTTACTTTTTTCTGGCTCTATTGATCATTGTTCCTCCTTCCAAGCAGTTCATGATCATTTCCCGGCATTCCTCCTTGGTATAGACTCCAATTAAGCTCCCAAGCATTCACAAACGCATCCCAAACTTGCGCAATCATCCATGTGCTCAAAATGGACCTGAAAAGTCATAACAAACGTGAGCAGTACGGGTATTCTTCAAAATAGTCATGAAACACGAAATGCATAAGAATAATCAGGAACTAGCTCGCTTTTTATTGGAAATTGTGCTAAAAGATGCATATAAAATGCATCTAACAAACCTCCCCAAGCTTAGACCTTACTTGCCCTCGAGTAAGGAAACGATAACTTTGGAAACGGAATTGGGGCTAAAGGCAATAACGGGACAATCTAGACACACTTCAACTAAAAAAATGAAAACCTAAATAATAAGAACTACCAAAGTTAAACATAAAACATGCATGCAAAGATAAAGAAAATGAAGAATGAACTAAAATAGTATACAAATGAGAAACGAACAACTAAAATGAAACATTTTTTTTTTACTTTTTATATATATATTTTTTTCTTTTTTACGATCAGACTTTACATCGATAATGGGCTCCAATCACTAACATCAAAGCAACCATCCTGCTACATTTCATGTATCACAAACTCCCAAAGTAAGGAAGACCACAAAACGGTGTAACCCAATAATCCAATTCTAGTTTTATTTAAACTTTTTACCTTAATTAGTTTTATGAGCGAAAATAACATACTCCGGATCTCATGTCCTTAAGACTAGATGGTCAAGAATTAGAATCGACGCATCCTTACGAACCCGCAGGACCAAATTAGCTTTCGCCGAAGAAACAAGGGCTAACCCCCGTAGGAGCCCGAGCTCTATGCTTTCACTTTTTTTAGAGTCACAAGTATGATATCACACAATTCTTTATTCGCCAGATGTAGCTTTGGAACAACTTCTAACTTGATTGAACTTTGATTTACACTTCGTTTTGAACTTGATTGAACGTTGTATCCTTTCTTCATTTTGACTGTGTGGATCTGATACTTAAGCTCTCTACTACCACGAGGGGTAACGCGTGTCAACAAATAGGGTCATGTTCTGTGGGTTCAGAGTTGCCAATAAAGTTTCATTTTAAACATTAATAAGCAAAGCATCCTAGAGTTGTTATTACCGCCCAAAAAATGTTTTAGTACGCCATTTTTTTATTATTTAAGGTTGGGGTCTCGAATCATGGTGTCTTGGGTCCCTTGGTTATGACAGCTGATTCTACACTTCCAATAACAATCAAGTCACTTTGGATTTTTTTCATTTTCAATTCTCAATATCCCACTTCATGGAGCTATCGTATGTAAAGAGTATCATCATCTCGTGTGTGTATGTGTGTATATATATATATATATATATATATATATATATATATATATATATATATATATATATATATATATATATAAAATAAAATACTTTAGAAAAAACTAGGAATAAATTAAATGACAAATGAAAAATCTTTTTGGATTTTTTAAACTTTTCTAATTTTTTTTGGACATTTTTGATTTTTTAAACTTTTAAAATTTTTTTTGGATTTTTTTAAAACTTTTCTAATTTTTTGGATTTTTTTAAAACTTTTCTGATTTTTTTGGATTTTTTTTAAATATTTTTTAATTTTTTTAAAGAAAAATGACAAAATAAAAACATTTTACAAAAAAATAGAAAATCCCTTTCCCAAACTTAAAATTAAGCATTGTCCTCAATGCTAAGGGAAGAGTGGAAGATGACTACTCGGATGGGAGTGTAAAGCGACCGAAGAAATCGTCGCGAAAATCAGTGAAATCGCGGTGCAAACCTAAGAGCTCATAATTAATAGTATAGTCATGAAATGGTGTCTGAAAATTTAGTGTTCTTCTTTACCACTATTGATGAGATCACTTTTTCATGGTCAGTGTTCTTGTTTACTATGATAATTTTCATTCTATTTAATTCGTAAGGAATTGAGTGATATCCTTTTCAAAACTATAGATTAAACTTTTATTTGTACATACATATAAAGAGTGTTTAAATGTACTGTTTGGAAGTAATTGTGAAATTGGATAATTATAGTCCCATAATTACAACCCCTAACACATAGTTGTTATAAAGTGAGATGGTGTCGCTTTTGCTGCTTTATGCAGCTTACATAGTGGAACCTGATAATGAAAGCTTGCTACTTTATTTAATTTACTTTATTTAATTTTTAAAACAGAACATTAATTAATCTTTCGCATTTATCATGCATTTGTTTTCTTATAAAGAGACTAGGAAATATGTTATGTGCATATGCATATTTCGGAAGAAGTTTATCCCATACAACCCATGAAGTTTTATACGGTCATTGTTACATTTACTATTAGAACTATATTCACACATTTTATATAATAAAATTATAAAGACCAAATTTATGTATCAAACAAAATTATATTGTCTTCAACAATTTGTGATGGTTAAATTGTTTAATGACTATTTTTATTTATGTAGGAATCGATAATCAACAACTATTACAAAATTGATAACTATTTTGTGGTGATTACATAAAATGTATATTTTCTAAATGAATAGCTTCTTTTAGTATTTTTATGATTTTAACTTATTATATTAATACAACGGTACCATATGTATACTTCTTTAGGCATTATCCCAAATACGTAGCTACTTTTATTTTCATACTTGGTTAAGCCAAATCAAAGTTTTATATGATATATAATACAAAATGGATAAGTTTAGGTATAAGTTCACTATGCATAAACTGATGAAATTGAAATATAACATTGTACCTAACACGATTTGATCGGTATGCATTTAATCATTCCATTAACATGTAATAAGTAACTCAACATATGGTATAAGAATAAAAGAAACATGTATGAATATGAGTTTTGGGTTCACCATAACTCTAGTATACCATAAACATTTGTACATAATGGTAGCGGAGCTAAAGGTGTAGTCGACCATGGAAATGGTCGTGGCTGGTGGCAGTGGTGGTGATACTTTCTACTTTGAAAATATTTCAAAACAACAACCTACTTTGATTTTATGTCAAAATCACATGTTTCGTGAAAATGTCAATTTTCTTTAAAAGTAGGTTGTTATTTTGACAAATTGCAAAGTTGTTAAAAATATCACAATAGCAACCTATTTTAGAAAAAAAAAAAAAAGGTCAAAAAATTAGACATTTAACTATTGTTTATGTGACTTTATACCATTTCAAAGTAGGTTACTATTTTGACATATTTTCAAACTTTGTAACATGTCAAAACAACAACCTACTTTGGCTAAATGCAAAAATAACATGTTTATGTGGATATGTTTTTCGTTTCTATGTTGCATTGCATGTAGGCAACATCAATTTTTTTTTTCATATTACGTTAAAAAAGGGTAGCTTTTCTTAAAACCGAAACAATTCGTTCGTTTGATTTCCAATTCATAGGTTCATATCTTACCAATTTCTTGTCAATTGAAACTTTTGGGAAGTCAAATTTCCAATTCACATCTTCCTTGATGGAATGCTTTCTAGTAAAGGTAATCATTAAGATTATGCTGGTTCTTGGTAGGTTTACACTTAGGGACATAGAGCAATAGATTATAAAAAGGTCATTAATGGGTCCAATTGAGTTCAAAGACACATACATAAAGCCATTGTTCTAGATATTGGTGTGTTACAAAAGATCAAATCAAGAAAGATTCAAATAATTATAGGAACCAAGAAATTCAAATAGTCATGTGGAACTCGCCAATGGTGAAAATCTAAGAATATATTTACTTATTTTAGCAATAGGGTAGTGTAGCAATGTTCCTTATGGATAAAGGTAATAACTTCAAGGAGTTTTACTTTACTAATCATTAATGCCTTAAATTGTGTATTTATTTATTATGTTGGTTGTCACAAGCTCCCATTGAACTATTGAAAACGGAAAACATCCATTTTTTTATCATATTGTTGATGAATTTATTTAAAACTAAAATGATAATTGTGCAAGAAATGTTGAATCTGATTGAAACATCTTCATAATTAGAGAGTAGAATTCTCATATTGTCCATTTCACGAGTCTGATAAATTATTCCAAAAATTCAATCTTTTTTGTGTTTTGTAAATATGTTATTCATAGTTTATCCAATATTTGTTTTAGGTATTCGTATTAATCACTCTTTTATATGAGTTTTTGATAATTTTCTAGAATTGTTACGGAAAGGGAATCTCATTCCTTAAGGTTGAAATGGTAATTTTGCAAGATCTTAATAATTAGTGAGCAGAATCTTCATATTACCCTTTTCACGAATTTAATCATATTACACTCCATGTTCCAAATTTTCCCATTCATGCACATAATCTTAACAAAGTATCAAACTAAAGTTTATAACTTTTCATTTGTTCTATCATTGTCGCTATTCTAGGACCATCTTTATTTGTTTGACTTCGCTTTTGAAAATGAATTTACATTCTAATTTAGAGTCATTGAATGAATTATTAAATAGACCATAAAAAACAAAACTCGTGATCCATGCGAAGCAAGGCTCTTTTTCATTTTCTTTTTCTTTTTTCATAGCAAGCTAATCTATTTCTAAATATTACATATATCTTCTAGTGAGATTTAAAGACATGATCTCTCATTTTTTAATGTCACTCCTTACCGTTAGGTCAAAAGCCCTTTAATGAGCCCCTTTTCTAGTTCCAATAAAATTAAAAAATTAATTAAATTAAAAAATAAATAATTAAAACGACACACATGTTACACAATTATAATTTTAAAAAAGAAGTAAAAACATAAAAAAATAAACAAAAAATTCATAGGTCTAATGGCGGAAAAGTCTTACTGAATCCATATAATTTAAAATAACAATTTATACAATTAAAAGTGCATTCAACACATCTATAACAGCAACAAAATGTCACGAAAAAACCGATCACCAACAATGTAGACTAAAATAAATACTCAACAACTTTAACAAAAAAAATGTCGCTAAAACTCATTAACACTATTTCATCCTGCTAATAAACTCCAACAACAATAGTAACAACTATTTATATTGTTTCCTAAGCATGATATGATAAGTCTAAAAAACATGTTTTTAAAACCTTTTTTTAATTGAGATCAAACGCATACAATTTGACACTAAACCTTTAATCTTTGTTTATAATTTTCTTTGTTATTAAAACTAATTTAACCACCGTAAGCATATACACACATTATATATAATTATTTTTATGGTTTTCATGCCAAAACTATATATATATATATATATATATATATATATATATATATATATATATATATATATATATATATATATATATATATATATATATATATTTTCCATCAACCATATCCATTTGAAGAAATGAACATTCATCATTTTTCACTTTCAATTAATTAACAAGAACCACTGAAGAGTTTTTTTTAACTTATATATTAAACCAAAACTCTCACAACTCTTCAAAGCTCACTTAATTAACAACAATTCAAAAGTTTTTTATGGTACGTATGTCACACCCCAAAACCGGAACGACGGAAACGTTCTGGGGTGGATGACGTCATATCAAGTATCACAACATATGCAGTACAGTAATCAAAGTACAATAACCATTGTATTAATAGTAATAGTTTTACACTGTTTACATTACATAGAACTTTAAAATAATACAAGTAATAATATAGGTGCAACTTGGTACTAAACTGTCTTCATCAAAAGCTCCAGAGATGTACCTGTCTATTGCTAACCTGAGAATACAAGTTATTTGAAAAGCGAGTATCAACATTTTTACAAATGCTGGTGAGTTCATAAGTATTTAGTGTCATTTTATCCAAATAACTTTATATGAGTAGTAGTTTTAAAGTATACAGTGAATTAGAGTCCTTTCTAGAAAATCCTATATTTTCTAATTAAAAGCAGTCTTCTACCAAGACTAGACAGTGTTATGTGGTAAAAAGTAATTTTTCCTTAACACTATCATTATCAAAATGTGGTATTGATTTTGAAAGAAAGTAGGAGAATATCAGGGAAAATAACATATGCCTCAGCAGTGAAGACTGCTGATTAAGGCAAAAGAAATCATAGACTCCAGGGGAGTATCGAATGAACGGTACGCACGGTTCAGTCAAACAAAAAGGGAGACACAGACCCCAGACAGTATCAAATGAAAGATACGTCTAGCAAGGTCTAAAAACAGTGAACACAGACCCTAGATAGTGTCAAATGAATGATACGTCTAGCAAGGTCTAAATACAGTGAATACAGTGTTAAAACCCGTTACCTTAAGGCCATGAATTATAAGGTAACCCCGAGATACTCGTAACCATACTGATAGACACTAGAGAACTTGACGCCCTGCAAGCATCGGTATGAATATGACATTTGTCACCCCTTGGCTTGGTAGGCCGTGGACTGTAGCTAGCAGTCAGGGTGCGGGGGTGTCAATCCCGTATAGCTATACACACAATGTCCGCTCTCCCTACAAGAGACTCTAGTTACTATCCTGATAACGGAGAAGGCTGTGTACTGATGATGTATCTCGTGTAGTGAGATCTGATGTGAAATGTGTGACATCCCCAAAATCACGGCCAGAAAAGACCGGTTTTGTTTATACTTTATTTCAAAATCAGAGTTATCTTTTAATAAAAGGGTTGCGGAATTTGTCCCAAAACAATAATATGATAAAGATTTATCAAAAGCATTTCCATAGAAATGTATTTCATTAAAAGACTCGGGATGTCATGTTCGTACAGATCAAAAGTATAAACAGTACAATATAAGCCTTACTACATTATTTCATATCTACAGGCCTATATCCGTAATCCCTCGTCCAAAACATCACACCTATGCTCATGCGCCACTACCTGTAATGCATAAAACTGAGTGGGCCAGGCTTGGGAGCTTGGTGAGCACATAGGGTTTTCAACCCACAATAAATAAGTTTATTAATTTCATCAATCAACAATAACCCGATTACCCGTTCCCGTTATCCTCACTTTACGTCCCTAAACACCTATCATAAGGGACCTAGCCTAAGGATCATCATCGGGATGAACACTACTGCTAAGGGGATTCCTCAGCAATAAATGTCCTAATAGGCAACCATGTGGGAGATGGAGTACACCGGTGAACACATCGTTCACAACACCTACAGGTTGCGAGCCTGCTAGTGTTCCACTGGACTGTCTAGAAGAGTCTGTGGTCGTCATCTATACTCCGCTAGATGACTGGATCAACAACAACAACATCGAGGCCTCTCATCATTTTATCACACATCACCTATTACATCTACCCATGTTTTACCCCAACATTTTCGTAGATATAAAATACATATACAGTTTAAATCATTGAAAACATGTATAACAACGTTCATCTAACATAGATAGCAAGTATTCAGATAATATGCACATATAGCACGTAATTTATATAAAATACTTCATATCTATGTGTAAGCTGAAAGTAACTATGCACTCACCGGAAAAGGTGGTGATTCCGAACTCAGACAGCGCTTCGCTTCTTAAAAAGAATTTTTCTTCGACGAAACCTAGTATTATTACCACTAGAGTTTAGTTTATTATTCCTCGAGACTAATTAATAGTCTAGCTATTATTATTATTATTATATAAGCGTCAAAAAATACTTATATAACCCATAATAATAGCCCAAGTATTTATTATAAGTTCCTAATAACGTTACTATAATTAAATAAAAGTTATATTAAAAATAGCGTAGGCGTAGCTCACTTACAGCGGGTTTTATAGAAAACCGGGCTTTGCTTGGAGCAGCGTTCCCGAGCTGAAAAGCTCTTCTTCTCAGAGCCTTCGAGCACTCCGGGGCTTCCGCCTCGTGCTAGGGAGGTTCCCTACGCTTTTCGGGGGATTTCGGGGCTAGAGAGAGGTTCTAGAGAGAGAGAGAGAGTAAAGAGAAGAAAGAATGGGAAAGGTGTGAAGAAAATGAGGGTGGGGGAGGTGGTATTTATAGGGTGAAATGTGGCTGAACTTGGTGCCACATGTTACCATCTGGTGGCAAGCCTTGGGGAGAAAGCAATGGCCAAGATTGTGCCACATCACCCATTTTCGCACAGTACACTTCCGACTTCTAAAATCCGTAACTTTCACATACGACCTCCGTTTTTGACGTTCTTTATATCCACGCGTAGGTAATAATAAGATCTACAACTTTCATTTTGACACCGTCAGCTAATTCTCGACCGATCTTAAATTTAACAGTACAAGGAGATTATACTGTTAAACGTCTGTGTAAAATTAATAACTTCTACACACGGACTCTGTTTTTGTCTGTCTTTTTACCGTTGATTTCCTATTAATGAGATCTTCAACTCTCATTTACGTTGCGTAAGCCAAAAACCGCTCGAACTAAAATTCGAGTTTCAGGCCGTGCACTGCTAAGCCGAATCTTAGAAAAATCATAACTTCTTCATACGAAGTCAGATTTGGGCGTTCTTTTTATCGATGTTCTTAGTTTAACATATTCTACGACTTTTGTTTAGATTGCTAAGGCTAAAAAGTCTTCTATCGTAAATTCACTATTTACGTCTCCCGGTGTCGTGCCGGTTTTGCCGTAAAACTTCGGCGGGCCATAACTTCTTCGTTATAGCTCGGATTTCGGCATTCTTCATATGTACGGAAACCTTGAGACATATTCTACAACTTTATGAAGAGATATTGGGATTATCTCACACTTTAATTTTGACGCTCATTTTTATTCTTTATTAATTATACATTTATAATTAAATAATAAACACATAAACACACATAATTCACATAATACTCAAATATTTCATATTTATTACTTCAAAAAGAGTTACAATAGTTGACCTAGACTATTACATTGACAAAAATGCTTAGCCCTGAAAACCCGGGCGTTACAAAATGGTGGACTAATGATAGAGACTCACAACTGATCTGACTAATGTAAACCTATATGTCTATGCTTGTATACATAATATATAACTAATGATCAAACGACCTTCAGACGGACATCCTATCCCACCAGATCACATCTCAACAATGAAAAAGAAATAGGGCGAACTAGCCTTCTTAGTCCTTTAAACATTATTTATATAACTTATACAAGCACAGGCATACATTTCTAAGTAGAAGCATTTAACGAAGCTTAAGTGTTTAACAAAGTAGAAGTGTTTCACAAAATATAAGTGTTAACAAGTAAAAGCGTATCGTGACGTAGAAGCGTATCGTGAAGTATAAGCGTATCGTGAAGTATAAGCGTATCGTGAAGTAGAAGCGTATCGTGAAGTATAAGCGGATCGTGAAGTATAAGTGTATCGTGAAGTAATAGCGTATCACGAAGTAAAAGTGTTAAGAAAATAGTAGTATTAACTACCAGGAAGTATAACGAAGAAGTAGTATCTAACAAAGTAGGAGTATAAAACATGGAAGAAAACTTTGATGAAGTCTTTGGAAAACCTTTATACTTTTAGAAAATCATTCATAAACAAGTTTTGATTATAACCTTGAGAAAGTAGAGAAAACCTTTAATTAAAATGCTGTTGTAACAGAGTTTGAAATAAAACATACAGCACGAGAGGCAATTTGAGAAAAGCTTGGAACACATAAAGACGTTTTAGAAAACCATTTACAGTATCATACTTGGTAAAACAGTTGATAGTGTAATGAATATTTGTGCATGTGGGTTATCAATCACATGTGATTGATATGATAACTGACGTGTTTAACTTGTATTCCCCCTCCCCATAAAAGCATGTAAAAACATTTAAAAGGTTAATTCATGGGTATGAACTCACCTGGTGTAAGTGGATCCGACGAAGGTGTCGGTTGGGTGCTCGGTGTCAAGTAAAGACTTGAACACACTTAGTAACCTATTAACATATGATAACATATGTTTACATACAATTAGTAAATATAATACTAATTAATCACGTATACGCATCCTAAAGCGCAGAAAACACTTTGATTAAGTGCTAGGGGTGTCCCGGGTAACATTTAAAGGTGTGTATGGCTTAAATAGGGAGTTTACTCTTCAAGAGTAAACTCTTTATAGAGTTCACGGACCTAAGACCATGTCCCCTTGAGTTTATGGCCGTAAACGCATGGTGGGAGTGTTCTAGGATGCTAAATGGCCTTATATCATTCATAGAATTAGGCTAGGTCCAAATATAATGCATATGAAGGGGTTTAAGGATCTTAAGGGACCATTTGAGGAGTTTACGGACCTAAACAAGGAGTTTACGGCCGTAAGCTCATATATACTCATTTCTTTGGTGTATTAGTGTCTTAAATGGTAGGAAATAAAGTTCTATGCATTTTTCCAAGTCAAATGGGGAGTTTAGGGCATCATTTGGGCACCTTTTAGTAGTTTACGGCCCATGGACCTTTCCTAGGGGGGTTTACGGCTGTAAACTCCTATTTCCTTGGTTTCGTTAATTTTTAAAGCATTTACATTCGTGGAATTGTTTCTAGACATTTTTCCAAGGCCATAGGATGTGTTTAGGGGCATTTCTAACACTTAAACTTGATTTTACTCCCCATGAAGAGGAGTTTACGGCCCAAGAAAGTTCTTGGGAAGTAAACTCAAGTTTACTCCCCAAAATGTAAGTTCAATGTGTTCTAAGTCCGTTTCCATAAGTCATTTAGCCATATCTAAGCCTTAGGGGTAGTTTAGAGGGGTTTTGGGGCTTAAAAACCCCATTTAATGGTGTTCACGGTCCAAGCCTGTTCTTGGGCCATAAACACATGAATTCACCCCTATTTTATGTTTTAAACACTAATTTGCATGTTAGCTAAGCTATACAACAAGTTAGGGTAGATTGCTTACTCATTTGGGGCTCGAAACGGGCGATTTTTGGCTTGAATTTAAGTTGTAGAGAGAGAGAGAGAGAAGAGAGAGGGGAGAGAGTGAAAAAGGTGGAAATGGAGTTTACTCTCCCTTATATAGGGGCTTGAGTTGGGGCTAAGTGCAAATCTACCTGATACTACTGTTAAACGGGGCTTTTGATCGCACCCGATTTAGTGGTGGAATTTTTGACTTGGTTGAAACTAAACATTTTTAAGGGTATTTTGTGGGTGTTTCTAATTTGTTTCAACCCTTACCAAGTCATTATAAAAGTCCCACATAATTTAACCAGTCCAAAAGTTAACGAAAAAAGAGGTTAAAATGACGGAATAAATTTTGGGTTGTCACATCATCCCGCAGTTAGAGGGAATTTCGTCCCGAAATTCAGGTTTAGGCAAGGAAGTAGGTATGAATGACCGAGTAAAGTCAGGAGGGTACTTCCTATTCGGTTTTCCTTGCACTCCCAAGTGATCGCTGGCCTGTGTCTATCATTCCAACAAACCTTCACCTATGGGATGCGGATTCCGTCTCGTGTAGTTAGCGATTTCCTACAGGTATGTCTACGAAGTTAGGATTCTCAGTGGTTTCTATCAAGATGTGTGGGATACGAAGAGTGAAATTGGGCAAGCACTTATCAAGTCTAAGAAGTGGATCGATCTAGGATGAAGCTTGTGGAATATCCGAAAGTAGTAGTGGTATGATGAGGGTTGGACCAATCTCCGTAAAGGATCTCGGATGGTCCAAAGCTCTCGGAAAGGTAGAGCTTTTTAGTACTTTAGAACATAGTGTACTTCTATGACAAGATCATCACTAGTATGATCGCCATTCCAAAGTTCCTAACGTTCTCTCTCATACTGGATGTGTAGTCCTTCAGGTTGTTTTGAGATCATCGGGTGGATTGCGTGTCTACGGGTACTTGTTTTTGTTGGATATAGTGTCTAAGTCCATAACTTTATTTGGTATGTACTTGACCCGACCCGGCATGGTCCATTTGGGTTGCATGGCATTGCAATACTTGGATAGACAAAATGAGAGAAAGTACACTTGTGATTATTAATATATTATAAGTTCTAATATATTGATAATAGTATTATTTAATTAGTATTGATCAAGTATTAATTTGGTGATCAAAGTGAGACTAATTAAATATATAGGGTTGATTATGAAAGTCATCAATTCTTTTATGGTGGATTAATGATCCATGGTTTATGGGTTTGGTTATAACCATATGGAGCTCCATGGATAATCCGTTGGAGTTACAAACCCATGGGTCATGAGAAATGAAGAGTCATGACAATTAGGGTTTACATTTGTAACTCCTAATTATGACACACTATAAAAGAAACCCTATAGCATGCAAAATCGCACTAGTGTATTCATAAGAGGGCATAACTGATTTTTGAGGCTGAGTGACATTCTCTCAAGTTATTCCAAGTTTGTAGTGTTGTGTGAAGCATTTGAGGCACAACATTTAGGGTGCTAGGCTCACAAAGTCTTGAAGAAATCCAAGCAACAACAAGGTATGTATTTCTACTAGTTTTATGTTTCATATATTCCCGATGCCATGCTAGTTAGGAAATAACCTTGAAAAATAAATTTGCATGTATATACAGAAAACATAGATTCAAGGTTATTAGGGTTGCATGTACACTTAGGAAGTGTTAGAATGCTCAAACCCCATCAGCGGTATCAGCGCCTAGGGTTGTTTTCTGTATACTTGATGCAAAACTGCTTAAAAAACGAAAAATCTGCTCACTGACGACTGGACTCGCCGAGTTCATGGGGAGGACTCGCCGATACCATGAACAAATTCATCCTACTCGACGAGTAGAATCAAGCACTCGACGAGTAAGAGCATGTTGGGCAGTTTTTTCGTGTTTTGTTGTTGGAAATGGATTAAAATCATTATCCCAAATTTGTTTTGGACTTGTAAAATCTGTTTTTCAAGATGATAATGATTATGTTAACCCATTTTACATGGCTTTTATTAATTTTCAGGTATTGTATATGTTTATATGATTTCTTGAAATTGCTTGACATGAATTTGTGTTCTTATGAGTTTTTTAGAAGATCATACGAATTATGTGTAACCTCCATGTGTGTTTAATTCATGATCTTAATGGAAATGATGGTGTCCATAACTTGTCCTCAAGTTATGGATAACCAAAAGTCACTTCTTTAAATTGTGATTAAAGAACAAAAGTGGTTTCATAAAATGAAGAGTCTTCAACTTTATGAACCATTAAAACTCATAAGTTACAAATTTGAAAAGTCTTGAAATAGTTTCAAAACTTGCCCTCAAGTTTTGGAATTTGTAAAGTCTTACACTTTAATTCCAAATTATTATTTTTTTAAAAGTTAAAAAAAAATTCAAACTTTATGGACTTCATTAAATTAATTAAAGTGTTTAATTAAAAGAGGTAATAATTCCATAAAGACATGGTTTAAGTTTAATTAAATTAAAAGTATAGTTTAATTAATAGATTAAACCACCAAGTATTTTAAAATGTTTAAAATACACCCTTATACTATTATTATAATTTTAATTATATAGATATGTATAAGAATATGTCATTCTTACCATTAGTAAGCCTCATTCACGAAGCTAGTCTATAAGGGGGAGGGGTATAAGGTTGTTGCCTATAAAATGTTGACTTAATGGGTGTCCACTCTCACCCACTGCTTCCTTGATCAGTGGAGGGTTGTTAGCCGAACGGGTAGGATACGACTTTCAATACTCATTAAAAGTATAATGAATTATAAAGTAACTATACATTATAAATTCCCAATCTTAGTTACTTTAGGAAAATGTGAAATTGGTGCTAGCCCATAAAATTACACTTTGTATCTTACCAACTCGTTAGTGGAGCGTGTGTGGTTAACCGACACACTAACATGGACTAGTAAGAGTGGCAAAGGGTAACTTGACTTTATTATAGATCGGTGGAGTGTGTGTGTGGTTAATCGGCACATCGATTAGGTAATATTGTTGAGGGTACCAAGTCAAGTTGTATGGTTATTCACACCTTGTTTGTGATCCTCGGCATCCCAGTCACAAACTTGAGAGGGCACAATCGAGATTTAAACATGCCATTGAAAGTTCAATGTATCTCAAAAGATCTATGAGTTTAAAATCCAATTAAAACTTAATTATATTTTGTTTTTCATGGTGGAAATTGGTAAATCGTCATTTACCTACCTTTAACTATTTTATAATTTGGATTACGGCATCCCTCTTCCAGTTATAAATAGGTTATTGGGTCCTAGCCTTAATATTTCATATTGGGAGTTATATTAAGGACTTTAAATCAACTAACTTGAATTTCTCCCATTATAGATGTCTAGTTTAGACAGCTATGGTCTTCCTAAATCTTTAGGAAGAAACTTCCTAATGAAGATGATATCCCAAATGGCAACCAAGTTGAAAGATCAATCCCTTTGTTGTGCATTAGTGGGACTGGAAATCATACTTCACTTCCTCCACCTCATCCAATAAATCTCACTATCCCACAAGTTTCAAGACTTGATAAGTTCTAAGTCACTCAATCCACATTAGAAAACAAAGTCTATATGTGCTTAGGTCTTGGAGATTAAGTCACATATTGACAAGTCGGGAGAGTCAGGTGTCGAAGTCTCAAGGTAGCTGGTTGCTGACTTGGTCACTCCTTGATGACAGATCACGACATGATCCATAATGATGTTACCTATTTGCTTGATGATGTTGAATTAGCAATGATTTGGGGCATCGGTAAAGCAAAATATGATTGGAAGATCAACTTCCCAAACTTCCATGGACATTGACAATGGTAACATTGGAAGTCCAGAAAAACTTTCTCTTCCCAATTGAAAGGGATTGGCCATAGTCAACGCGGTTGACAAAATGGTAAAGAGAAAGGCTAAGTCTGTGATAATCCCGTGTACCGTTTCCAAAGAGTCCATATGTTTCTATTGCCAAAGGAAGGGCATTGGTTGCGAAGCTGCCTAATTTACCAAAAAGTCCATAAGGATAGTAAAGTCAAATGTTTGACTCTACTTCAGGTAACTCTATTAAGTTTCTATTATGAGATTCTTATTGCATGATGTGACTGGGTCACATGTTGATGTTTTAAGAATCAAAGTAGAGTGAAGAAACTTAAATAAAGTATATGCTGATTCTGATCGTGAAGATGGATTTCGATCGCATGGTTCGGTGATCAGAATTTTGAGTTGATACTTAAGAGTTATGATATATTTCCTAGGAATAGATAGCAACAAGTTTTCCATATGGATTGTAAGGATAAGTTTTCCGCAAAGTTTTAAAATAAAAGAAAATGGTTTTGATTTTATTTATTTTAAGTATCCTTACAATGGCATTTGTGAAAAGGGTTGTTGCTTATATGTTTCCATTCATAAGCAATATGGGTAAATGGATTTGATTCTTTCATTAGTGGTAGTGTCATAATTTACCAAATAAGGAAAGATTCTCATCACCCAAGTTTCAGTTGGATAAAAACTTGGAATCATGCAAGTTGTATTGTGTGATGAATAAGAATTTTCATCTTTGGGAAATTAAGACTAATTCCTTTTTCACATTCGCATGTGAGTCAAGCGAAGGACTAAAGGATCGGGTACATTAAGTTGTGCACTAGTCAGGTCCACCACAGAGGTAGATAAGATTATTTGTTATGATTTACTAAAGTTTAGTAAATATGGTTATGCTTACAAGTATAAGTGTAATTCTGAAACATTGGAAAAGTTTCAATGTATGGCAGAATGAAAAAGAAGAATCAAATAAGGCAGAAAGATAAAAAGTTTCTCCAATCTGAAGAGATGGGAGAGTACTTGTGTATTTTTTTTTATGATTATCTTAGTGATTATGAAACCATATCACAATTGATCCTCTAAGGACACCTTAGTTCATTTGTTTGGCTAAGGAGAGGAATCATGAGTTGTTTAAATGGTTAAATCAAAAGATAAATCATACATCAAAATCAAATCTCAGAGTCATACTCCAAGATTGAGCTATTGATTGACATAATCTTTAGAAAGTTTATAACACTTATCAAATGTAGAGTAAGATGTGTCCTACTCTTATACATTTGAGGTTGGTTAGTTGTGATGTTTTGGATAAAACAAAGACCATCTAAGTCCAATTATGGGAAGTGTTTAACTTGATAAGAATCCACACTAACTATTGAATATTTTTTTTGTCAAGGAATGGTTCTCGACAAAGAGAATCAAATAGGTCAAGAGGTCAGTGGGAGTCTTAAAAAGATCTTAAGATGGGTTCAAGAACTAATCAAGAGTTTTGTTAATCACTAGCCCACGACTTGAGGTTTGTAACCTATCGTTTTGACATATTTTGTGCTCATCCCAATTAAGGTTGGCTTTGCATTGGAGTTCTGAGTGTTCTCGACTGTTTGCATAACAACCTGGAAACAATGGTAGGCCCTTGTGCTGCCGGGCGGCAGGAAATTAAGATTGCACAAGTTTAGTCCATATGAATTTGGAAGTGTCACCCACCTAGTCCTGTAATTATGGTTTTGACAAAATTCACATGGAAAAGAACACATACACCATAAAATCTAAGTGTCATAAGGTTTCTCTTCGATTCATGAAAATGATGGTGAGGAAACGCTTCCACTAAGAAGAGTTTAAGTAGATAAAGGTTGTGATATTTGCATTCTCATACAGTTAGTGGAATGTGTGTGGTTAACCGGCACACTAACCAGTGAGAATTGCAAAAGGTCTAGACAAACATGTGAGCTATCTAAGGAAAGGTGTATGTTTTTGATAAAGTCTTATCAAAGCAATCTAGTATCAGAAATATTCACTTTGGTAAGAAAGTCAATAAAGTATTGATTTCTAGAAGTCCAGTTGATTTCTGAGTACATGTCAAAGCTAGTGGGAGCATAAAGTGTTATGCTGGTAATCATTATGCTAGTGGGAGCATGATGATTATGTTAAGTGTTGCAAGTCATCAATATTAATTATAGAAAACAAAAGTTTCAATTTGCTTTGAAAAGTTGTTTGCTATAATTAAGGGAGAGGATTTTAAACTTCATTCCAATTCTACCAGCTTAGATTGAGCTTTATCAACTTTAGTAAAGGATATATATGAATGTTATGTTGGGATTGTTCAACATAAGGAATTTCTATATATGTTGCATTCTCAAAACTCGATTATGATTACGGCATACCACTTCATAGTTCGAATTGTGAGAACGTGGCAAATAAAAATTTTATAGCATGAATCATGTCCCATATGCTTCGGATATAGGATCGAATGCATGTGCTAAAATATTCATCCATTCTAAATTTTCCAAATGCCTAGGGCATTAAGATGGAACGCAACAGCCGGGTTTTCAGGTATATTATTTTATTAAATTATTTTGAATTATGAGAAGGAACTCGGCGAGTTGATGTGTAGACTCGCCGAGTAGGGTCGTGATTGTTCACCCGGATTTGCTTTGGACTCGGCGAGTCCACGCTGTTTAATGAAACCCTAAATCCTCAGGTTTGGAGCCCATTTAAGGGCACTTATAGCCTCTCATTGCGGCTACCAATCCCTTGAGAGAACCCTAAGTGAGCCAGCTCGTTGAAAGGAAGAAGAAGACACTTTTGATCCTTGTATCTTTGGTTTAGTAAGAAGGAGGTGCAAGAGCAAGAGGGGAGGTGCGATTCTAGAAGTTCCAGGGATTCAGAGACTTCATTTTGAGGTAATAGTTCGAACCTCCTTCAGTTTTGGTGTTGATCTATAGAGTTAGGGTTTTCTAACCCCTATGGAGAGTGATTATGTGGAGCAAATGGTCCCTTTTCGAGTTTGTGCCTTGGATCTGGACTCAAAGAGGTCCCGAGACCTTAACCCTTGGAGCTTTATGGATTAGTTTGGGGTTATTATACTTAGGTTGCCATTTTTGGGACTAAATCTCCTTTTGATGCCTTGTTTTTGTTATACAAGCATCAAGTTTCGAGCTTTACGTGACATTCATGCTTGGGAAGGCTAGATCTTTGATTTAGGGAAGCAGATCTGACCTCAGGAGGCCAGTAGAGTTTCTGCATGGCATGAACTTGCCGAGTTGTTCTTGAGACACGGCGAGTAGGGTTAGGGTTTCACGTAAATTGCTCAGTGAGAAGACTTGTTGAGTTGGGGGATGACTCAGTGAGTCAGAAGGGAGTTAGAGGACTAGCGTTCAAGGCGACACTCGCCGAGTTGTTCTTGAGACTCGGCGAGTTGAGTCGTGGTGGCCCCACGATTCATGCCTATTATGACTTGTCAAGAATAGGGAAGGACTCGGCGTGCCAAGTGGGACAAAGTGTTAAAGAACATGTGTGAACTCGCCGAGTCACTAGAGTGCACTCGGCGAGTAGGGTTAAAGTGTGACCGTTGACTTTTAGGGTTTGGTCAAAGGAGTACTTGTGTTGAGAGGAGGGTAAAATAGCCTTTTTCCCTCCTGAGAGTGCCGAAGGCAGGTTGAGTCTAGTCTTGAGAATTATATTTATAAGAGTATTTACTTTATGTGAATAGGCGAAGACTTGGCAATATTCCTACCAAGTCAGAGATTTACCGAGACGCCTAAGGTGAGTCTTCTCACTATACTTTACCTAGTGTGGTAACAGAGTTATGTGATAGAGTATTTTAGAGTTATATACCAGTGAAATTGCATGTTATTTATGTGCTATGATTTATTGTGATATGTGTTATGTATGATTCAGAGTTATAGAGTTAGGACCTTCGGTTCCACAGAGTTAGGACTTTCAGGTCCACAAAGTTAGGGTTAGAGGGCCCATAGAGAGTTGGGAGGGCCCCACTGAGACACATAGACCCGAGGGTCAACAGAGTTATAGCCTCGAGTGGCTATTATGTGTTAGAGTGGTATTTTGGGAAACTCACTAAGCATTTATGCTTACAGTGTTATGTGTTATGTGTTTCAGGTACCAGCGATGATCGCGGGAAGGCGCCGGCATGATCGGTACACACGCATACCGGAGTTTATATATATATTTTTTGATCTTGGGTTTTGTGTTGATACAATGTTGATATAATGAATTGTTTATGGTTATAAAATGATATTTTTATGGATTATAAAAGCAAAAAATTTGTTCAAATTTTTACGGTGTTACAAGTTGGTATCAGAGCCTTGGTTTGAGGGATTCGGATATACCTTCGGGCGTATCTGAACTCAAACTGGGGATTTGAGGAAACTTTTAATAATGGAAATAAAAATAAAATTTTGAAAAAGAGTAAAAAGAGTTTTTGAGAAAAACAGAGCAGAGCTGTGTGTACGATCAGCCAGCGCCCGAACGGTGATTTCCCAAAATACCCTCCTAACAAGTGATTATTAGATATGTTATGTATGCTATATGATAATTTATTAGATGCATGCTAGAGTAGACTAGGTATTCTTATTAGGACTAGAGTGGCATGATATATGATGCCTTAGTCTAGGGGTTTTGCTGCTAGAGATGCTTAAGAGTGATTTAGATAGCAACGAGGCGCTTATGAGAGTTTTGTTAGTGAGTAGCAAATGATAGAAAGAGTAGAGTACTTGGGATTTGAGGCTCAAGGAGGAGGACTTAGGATGAATGCTAACCCGGTATGGACGGTAGTATTGGGCCCGTACTACTAAAGATACTGGGTTGGTACGCAGCCCAAGTAAGAATCCTTTGGGCACCAAGGAACGAGTAGGGTGGAGTTATCGAGTGTATTTATACTAGAAAAGGGTCTCTAATATTCTTATCTTGTATTTCAAAAGGAGAACATGGTTGGGACGCGCCACACACCAGTGATCGGCAGTTCGAGTGATGATGAGATCCGTAGGATCATCCAGGAGGATGTGGCTGCAGCCATCAGGGCAGAGATACCAGAGATGTTCGGGTCTATCAAGACCACTCTGATGGAGACATTTGATGAGAGATACGCTGCTCTTTCTGAGGTTGCGGTTGTTGCGGCCACTGCAGCTGTAGCTGCAACTAGGCCGCATGGTGATGCGTTGTTATTCCGAGAGTTCAGCAACACGAAACCATCGGAGTTTGACGTGACCCAGGACCCGATCGCGGTGATGAGATGGATTTCTGACATAGAGGGGTGTTTCTTTACTTGCTCATCTCCAGAGAATTTTAGAGTCCGGTTCGCGCTGAACCAGCTTCGCTTGTGAGCGAAGGACTGGTGGAAGTTTGTGACTGTGCACTTTACGCATGCTGAGCTTGCTGCGGTGTCCTTGGAGAGGTTTACCGCTATTTTTGAGAAGAGTAAGTTCCCCAAGTGGAGAGGGAGCGTTTGGACCAAGAGTTTCTGACCCTCAAGCAGGGTACTGAGTCTGTTACAGTAATTACGAGGATGTTTCATGAGCGGGCGATGTTCTGCCCAGAGCAAATGTCCTCCGAGCAGGCATGCATGAGCCGGTATTTGAGCATTCTGAGGAGGGATATACGTGAGTTCGTGGCGAACTCGACGTACCGTACATTTTCCGAGCTTCAGGAAAATGCCCGGGAGAGGGAGATAGAGTTGGAGACCCAAGCCAGGGAGGAGGATGAGTCTCAGGGAAAGGATCAGCGACTGGCTCAGTCTCATCCGGCAGCGAAGTAGGTCAAATACGTTGATTAGAGATCTAGGAACCAGAAGGGCCACACTTGTGGAAAGTGCGGCAAGAGCCACGAGGGGATTTGCAGAGCAGGGTCTTGCTACAAGTGTGGCAAGGAGGGGAACATGGCCAAGGAATGCCCTACGGGTTTTTTAGTCTGATTTCATTGCAACCAGACTGGACACTGGAAGGCAGAGTGTCCACAGTTGCAGGGGTTAGTGCAGGGAGCATTTCCGGGATCAGCCCCTGCTGCGGTGAGAGCTGCAAAAGTTCAGCCTGCAAAGGTTGAAGCACCGAAGGCACGTGGGATAGCCTTCCAGTTGACTGCGGAGGAGGTCCACGCAGCGCCCGATGTCGTGGCCGGTATGTACTCTTTCATGTATTCTTTTACATTCTGTGATGATTGTGCTTATATTATTTTATGCGTAGGTACCTTCCTTGTGAATTATGTACCTGCTCTAGTGTTATTTGACTCGGGTGCGAGTCGATCTTTTGTATCGTTGGCCTTTAGCCGACACATCAGTACTAGTAGAGAGGCGATGACTCGCCCTCTGAGAGTTTCCATAGCGGATGAAAGAGCGGTGTATGCCACCGAGGTGATACGTGGTTGTGTACTCGAGATTTTTAGGGTTGAGTTTCCGATAGATTTGGTCCATATTGCGATGGGGGATGTCTGTGTCATCGTGGGCATGGACTGGTTGAGCAGATTTGGAGCGATCATCGACTGCGAGCAACAACTGGTGACCATGCGAGACCCTAGTGGGGGAGTCTTTACGGTGTACAGCGAGGGTACACGTTCCGGTTCAGCATTTTGCTCAGCTGCCAGGGCGAGGCAGAGCCTTCAGCAGGGATGTAAGGGATTCATAGCATATGTTATGGATGCAAGGGTTGAGTCGGAGAGACCGAGGTCTGTGAGAGAGGTTCCAATAGTGTGTGAGTTCCCGGATGTATTTCTAAAGGAGTTTCCGGGCGTGCCTCCTGTGAGGTAGGTGGAGTTCAGTATCGATTTGGTTCTGGGGGCCGCGCCTATCGCCAAGGCGCCCTATCTCCTTGCGCCTCCAGAGATGCAGGAGCTATCCTCGCAGCTGCAGGAGCTGCTAGGGAAGGGATTTATTCGGCTGAGTAGTTCACCATGGGGAGCCCCTATCCTTTTTGTCAAGAAAAAGGATGGTTCACACTGGATATGCATTAACTACCAGGAGTTGAACAAATTAATGGTCAAGAACCGTTACCCGTTGCCGAGGATTGACGATTTGTTCGATCAGTTGCAGGGAGCATCTTGGTTTTCCAAGATCGACTTGAGGTCTGGATATCATCAGGTGAGGGTGCGAGATGAGGATATTCAGAAGACAACATTTAGGACTCGTTACGGGCATTACGAGTTCGTGGTGATGCCTTTCAGGCTTACCAATGCACCAGCGGTGTTCATAGACCTCATGAACAGGGTGTGCAGACCGATGTTGGATCGCTCAGTAATCGTATTCATCGATGACATTTTGGTGTATTTGAGATCTAAAGAGCAACATGAGGAGCATCTGAGGGAGATCCTAGGGGTTTTGAGATCGGAGAGGCTTTATGTTAAGTTCTCCAAGTGTGATTTCTGGTTACGAGAGGTCCAGTTCCTGGGACATCTCGTTAACCAGAAAGGGATATTGGTTGACCCCGCCAAAATTGAGGTAGTGATGGGTTGGGAGGTGTCGAGGTCGCGCACGAAGATCAGGAGTTTTCTAGGGCTGGCAGGTTATTATCGGAGATTCATCATGGATTTCTCCAAGATCGCCGTGCCACTCACCAATTTGACCCAGAAGGGTGTAGTTTTTGCTTGGAGTCCAGAGCAGCAGGCCTCCTTCGAGACACTTCGCCAAAGATTATGTGAAGCCCCGGTGTTAGCCCTTCCGGAGGGAATGGAGGATTTTGTGGTATATTGTGACGTGTCGATATCAGGATTGGGAGCAGTACTTATGCAGAGGGATCATGTGATAGCGTATGCATTGGGGCAGCTGAAGCCTCATGAGGTGAGGTATCCTACCCATGATTTAGAGTTGGGGGCAGTGGTGTTCGCCCTCAAGATTTGGCATCACTATTTATATGGGGTTCGGTGTACCATATACACCCGGGAAAAGCCAACGTGGTGGCCGATGCCTTGAGTCGTAGGGCAGAGAGTGTTCCGATGCGTGACATTTGTATGAGGTTGACGGTGATGACTCCGGTGTTGGACACCATTCGAGGAGCTCAGGCCGAGGCCGTTAGGCTGGAAAACCAAAAGAGAGAGCGGGTTGTTGGGAAAGTATCAGAGTTCGTCACCGATGGTCGGGGGCTTATGACGTTTCAGGGTTGGATCTGTGTACCGCATGTGGGTGGAACGCGTACCATTCTGATGGAAGAGGCTCACCGATCGAAGTTCTCGATCCATCCCGGGGTCACTAAGATGTATTTGGACCTGAAAAGGGAGTATTGGTGGTCCTGTATGAAGAGGGACGTTGCATGGTTTGTGGAGAGGTGTCTAACATATCGCAGGGTTAAGGCTGAGCATCAGAGACCTCACGGCAAGTTGCAGCCATTGGAGATTCCCGAGTGGAAGTCGGAACAGATCGCCATGGATTTTATCACCAAATTGCCAAGGACTGCAAGGGGCGTCGATGCAATTTGGGTGATTATAGATCGATTAACGAAGAGCGCTCATTTCCTTGCTATTAGCGAGAGCTCTTCCGCGGAGAGGTTGGCGGAGATGTATGTGAGGGAAGTGGTAGCACGGCATGGGGTGCCGATCTCGATTGTCTCAGACTGAGATGTGCGTTTCACCTCTAGATTCTGGAAGAAATTGCATGAGGAATTAGGTACTAGACTGCATTTCAGTACCGCGTACCACCCCCAGACTGACGGACAGAGTGAGCGGACGATTCAGACGCTCGAGGATATGCTCCAGGCATGTGTGTTGGATTTTTGTGGGAGTTGGGACACGTACTTACCCTTGGCGGAATTTTCCTACAACAACAGCCATCATTTTAGCATTGGTATGCCACCCTTTGAGCTGTTGTACGGGAGGAGGTTTCGGACCCCCATTTGTTGGGGAGAAGTGGGGCAGCGTGTGATGGGTAGCACGGAGATAGTGCTTCAGACGTCTGAGCAGATCCAGCAGGTCAGGCAGAGGTTGTTGACCGCTCAGAGTCGCCAGAAGAGTTATGCTAATAGGCGACGATCCAAACTCGAATTTCAGGTCGGTGATTTGGTTTTCTGAAAGTATCTCCATGGAAATGAGTGATCCGATTCAGAAAGAGGGGCAAGCTGGGACCCCGGTATATTGGGCCGTTTAAAGTGATCGCGAGGGTGGGCAGGGTAGCGTATCGCTTAGAGCTACCTGCAGAGTTGGGTCAGATTCATGACACTTTCCACGTATCGCAATTACGGAAGTGTATAGCAGATGAGTCGGCAGTGGTCCCATTGGAGGACATTCAGGTGGATGCGAGCCTGAATTATACTAAGAGACTGGTGGCGATCAGGGATCGGAAGATCAAGGTTTTGAGGAACAAGGAAGTGCCTCTGGTTTTGGTTCAGTGGCAGCACCGGAAGGGATCCTAGCTGACTTGGGAGCCGGAGCGTGAGATGCGTGAGCAGCATCTAGAGTTATTTCCAGAGTGAGACATCGAGGGCAAAGTCCGATTCTAGTGGGGGAGAATTATAATACCCGGGTTTTCAGGTATATTATTTAATTAAATTATTTTGAATTATGAAAAGGAACTCGGCGAGTTGATGCGTAGACTCGCCGAGTAGGGTCGTGATTGTTCATCCGAATTTGCTTTGGACTCGGCGAGTCCATGGTGTCTAATGAAACCCTAAATCCCCGGGTTTGGAGCCTATTTAAGGGCACTTATAGCCTCTCATTGCGGCTACCAATCCCTTGAGAGAAGCCTAAGTGAGCCAACTCGTTGAAAGGAAGAAGAAGACACTTTTGATCCTTGTATCTTTGGTTTAGCAAGAAGGAGGTGCAAGAGCAAGAGGGGAGGTGCGATTCTAGCAGTTCTAGGGATTCAGAGACTTCATTTTGAGGTAATAGTTCGAACCTCCTTCATTTTTGGAGTTGATCTATAGATTTAGGGTTTTCTAACCCCTTTGGAGAGGGATTATGTGGAGCAAATGGTCCCTCTTTGAGTTTGTGCCTTGGATCTGGACTCAAAGAGGTCCCGAGACCTTAACCCTTGGAGCTTTATGGATTAGTTTGGGGTTATTGGACTTAGGTTGCCATTTTTGGGACTAAATCTCCTTTTGATGCCTTGTTGTTGTTATACAAGCATCAAGTTTCGAGATTTACGTGACATTCATGCTTGGGAAGGCTAGATCTTTGATTTAGGGAAGCAGATCTGACCTCAGGAGGCCAATAGAGTTTCTGCATGGCATGAACTCGCCGAATTCCTCTAGAGACTCGGCGAGTAGGATTAGGGTTTCACGTAAATTGCTCAATGATAAGACTTGCTGAGTTGGGGGATGACTCAGTGAGTCAGAAAGGAGTTAGAGGACAAGCGTTTAAGGCGACACTCGCCGAGTTGTTCTTGAGACTCAGCGAGTTGAGTCGTGGTGGCCCTACGATTCATGCCTAGTATGACTTGTCAAGCATAGGGAGGGACTCGGCGTGCCAAGCGGGACAAAGTGTTAAAGAACATGTGTGAACTCGCCGAGTCACCAGAGTGCACTTGGCGAGTAGGGTCAAAGTGTGACCGTTGACTTTTAGAGTTTGGTCAAAGGAGTACTTGTGTTGAGAGGAGGGTAAAATAGCCTTTTTCCCACTTGAGGGTGCCGAAGGCAGGTTGAGTCTAGTCTTGAAAATTATATTTATAAGAGTATTTACTTTATGTGAATAGGTGAAGACTAGGCAATATTCCTACCGAGTCAGAGATTTACCGAGATGCCTGAGGTGAGTCTTCTCACTATACTTTACCTAATGTGGTAACAGAGTTATGTGATAGAGTATTTTAGAGTTATATGCCAGTGAAATTTCATGTTATTTATGTGCTATGATTTATTGTGATATGTGCTATGTATGATTAAGAGTTAAAGAGTTAGGACCTTCGGGTCCACAGAGTTAGGACTTTCAGGTCCACAGAGTTAGGGTCAGAGGGCCCATAGAGAGTTGGGGCTGGAGGGTCCCACTGAGACCCATAGTCCTGAGGGTCAAAAGAGTTACAACCTTGAGTGGCTATTATATGTTAGAGTGGTATTTTGGGGAACTCACTAAGCATTTATCCTTAAAGTGTTATGTGTTATGTCTTTCAGGTACCAACGATGATCGCGAGAAGGCACCGGCATGATCCGTACACATGCATACCGGAGTTTATATATATTTTTTGATCTTGGGTTTTGTATTGATACAATGTTGATATAATGAATTGTTTATGGTTATAAAATGATATTTTTATGGATTATAAAAGTGAAAAATTGTTTAAATTTTTACGATGTTATATGAAAAAAGGAATAGAACTGGAAATGACTAAAATGATGAAGCAAAATTGTCGAGGACAATCTGAGGTTTACCAAAGATTGGTTGTTCATGGACAATTAGAAGTATATAGTAAGGACCATATTGACATATTTTGAAAAGAGGCAACTCCTGTTCAGAAGTGATAGTCAAAATGGTAATATGGAATTGTCTCCATAGGTGGAAGTTATTCTTTGAATCTGTGTAAGATTAAAGAACTTAATGCTAAGAAGGATGTTCAAAGGAATGTACTTTGAATTTGAGACTTCATTTCCATGAAATTGTTTTCCATTGGAATACTTTGTAATGTATGTTGCCAAGTCTTTGTGACTTCTGTGAATAGTCATTACAAGGGGATCATTGCATATAAGTTTAGAATCTAACAGATTACAGTAAATGGCAAGAGTTTCGTATTCTTGCATTTACAACAAGGATTGGAATTGTGAAATGAGCATCATTGGAATATTGTCAATTGATCTATTTCACAAAGAGAGGACCATATGTAAACATAGTATGCATACTTGGAGTATGGCATAATTATTGTTTGGAAAAACATAGTGTACATGCTTGGAGCATGGGACAACTAATGTTTTAATTCAAGCATAAAGTTGATTAATCGAAACATAAATATTGAGTAATCAATATGGTGCTTAAATAAAAGGTGTTTTATTTACACTCAAAGTGTTGGGGCCATATAAGATTAGTATTATTCTTGTATTTCACTTTGCATTTTTTGACTTCCAGAATAATTGTGTTATGGTATATCTCATATTATTAAAACCATCCAGAGTCAGTCATATGTTGGAAGTAGATATGAATCACGACTGTCATGAATTTGGCTTGTATGATTTGTCTAAAGTGCTTTAGACAATGCAATGGTTGCTACAGCATTCATGAGTACTCATAAGGGCTGAGTATTGGATTCAACCCACGCTCACTTGCATCACTTCATGGAATTTATCTCAAGTGATCGTGAGACAGTAATATCATATAAATCTTCAAACCTAGAGATATGAGTTGTTGAATATGAGTTGGTTATTCATTGATTGTACGAAAACGCATTGGTAACTCAATGTTATAAAACGTGCCTTTGTGAATAATTCAACAAGTAGTTAGTACAAGCATATTAGTTGAAGTTTATCTGTTCCTTCTAGAAATAGAAGCGATATCTGGGCCCCTCGATGATTTGGTTTTGACCTATGTACCGGGCCCGATCAGAACCTAATTGATGTGTTCAATTTAGTTCTATGTCGAAACAAATCAGAGATCGAGAAACAAATGTTGGACAATAAGTAAGACCATGTTCCATGTGTTTGTCCGACTGATATCATGAGAACAGAGGATTATATGATCACTTATCTTAAATGGCGTATCATCATCATCTCAGTTCCGAGAGACTTTGAAAGAGCTACGATTGCTAGTCGGATTTTGAAGTCATATTTGCAAATATAGTTATTAGACTTATCCAAGTGGGAGACTGTTGGATATAGTGTCTAAGTCCATAACTTTATTTGGTATGTACTTGACCCGACCTGGCATGGTCCATTTGGGTTGCATGGCATTGCAATACTTGGATAGACAAAATGAGAGAAAGTACACTTGTGATTATTAATATATTATAAGTTCTAATATATTGATAATAGTATTATTGAATTAGTATTGATCAAGTATTAATCTAGTATAAATTTGGTGATCAAAGTGAGACTAATTAAATATATAGGGTTAATTATGACAATCATCAATTCTTTTATGGTGGATTAATGATCCATGGTTTATGGGTTTGGTTATAACCATCTGGAGCTCCATGGATAGTCCATGGGAGTTACAAACCCATGGGTCATGAGAAATGAAGAGTCATGACAATTAGGGTTTACATTTGTAACTCCTAATTATGACACACTATAAAAGAAACCCTATAGCATGCAAAATCGGCACTAGTGTATTCATAAGAGGGCATAACCGATTTTTGAGGCTAAGTGACATTCTCTCAAGTTATTCCAAGTTTGTAGTGTTGTGTGAAGCATTTGAGGCACAACATTTGGGGTGCTAGGCTCACAAAGTCTTGAAGGAATCCAAGCAACAACAAGGTATGTATTTCTACTAGTTTTATGTTTCATATATTCCCGATGCCATGCTAGTTAGGAAATAACCTTGAAAAATAAATTTGCATGTATATACAGAAAACATAGATTCAAGGTTATTAGGGTTGCATGTACATTTAGGAAGTGTTAGAAGGCTTAAAATCCATCAGTTTGTTGCAGAGCGTCTATCTCAATCTTGTGCAAAATGAACTTGCACTTCTGATTCTTGAGATATTTCCAATGGAAACCCTCAGGGCCGGGCAGATTGGGTTTCACCAGACGAGTGTTGGACTATCCCGGGAGGTGGTTCTACTATTTCTGCGCGAGATAGTATTCGTGGAACACGTAGTAGTCCAACGAATCTCTAATACGTTTGTTTATTTCAGTGCGGAAAGCAGTTGCTCTTGTATAACCCATCGATTAACACCTAGACTGGTGTCAAGTCTGTAATCTCTTCGGGATCTGGGTTATAAGGGTTAACGTAACTACTTTTGCACTTTGATCCAGTATTCTTAGCTGTGAAGGTTATCCTGTGGTTCTCGGTATTCTAGTGTTTGCTTCGGAGAATGCAGTCTATCGCCTACAAGGCGGCGGTGAATTCCTCCATGCGAGGGGGCAGAGGATCCTAGGCACTACTCGTCTGTAACGGGGTGGATGAAGTGCCTGAGCAGTGCGAACACGTTCTGTGAGTACTCTTCCAAAGGTTATGAGTTTTCTCAGTCTAGGTCAAATCTAGTGAGTATAGGTTCCCATCATTCGAAACTTTAATCTCTTCATCCACTCTTCTCAGGGTTTAACCTATCTCAGTTTCTGGATTTCCAAAATATCCGCTGAGATGCTTAATTTGTGGGATTAAGCGCGAATGGATAGTCGTAGTCAATGTCCTTGACTCTTATGACTCAGATTTCTTTATCAACTGAGGATGTTAGGTACTATGTTTAGCTTAACAGGGATGACAACAAACCTCAGATTTGTGGTCATTGTAGTAGCTCAACCTGCAGGGGTTCTCTTGACTCTAGTTCCTATTCTATGGAACAGGATGAAGGGTCTTACTATGAGGTTCGTGGTAGGGCTCATACTCGGTTATAGTGGTCAGTCTCATGAGTTCTATCCTCTCAACTCACGAACCTGATTGTGAGGTGTGAATGGTCTTTCTGGGAAATCTACGAGGTATGCTTCGGGTGGTTATCGTCCTCTGGAATGCCTGCAGTGTCTTTCGCTTTGGTTTCTATCCGTCTAAGAAGGGGTGGTTAACAGCGCGCGGTACTCTTCTCCTGGGTACTTCGGGAGGTTTGAAATAAGAGTGACGACTGACGGATTGCATTAGTCTTTATTATTGTTATTTTGTTTAGGTTCGGAAGAACCTTCTTTTGCCGAAATGGATATGGAGAAAGTTCTTTTTACACAACACTAAGGAGTTACACATGGTTGCACGAAGTCGAACCATGACTGATAAAGGCGTCGAAGTTGGCATACTACGACATGATATAGAATGAGGGTCAATAGAGTCATGTGCCGAACGGGCACACAAGTTCTAGGCATCTCGGGGTTTCATCTCGTGTATCACTGTCGTGGATACTTGGACCAATAGAGTCGACGCAGAACTATAGAGGGTCTTGAGTGTTTCTGAGTAAAGTACCTTTTCATGAATGGATTCTCACGAGGAATTTCTATAATCGCCTCACATATACTAGTCATGTATAATTAAGGTGGGGAGGACTGTTGATTGAGCAACTCCGTCTTAAATCCACAACCAAACGAGGATCAGGAAATGAGGCGGCCTTCAGTCACTCTAGGTCTATCCATCTCAATTATACATGGTCGTAACGTATATATTTAGCCATTATAGTTTTACATGATGAAATTTTAAATCTTATAACAGTGCTGCGACTTTCGCCTTAACGGAAAAGCATTTACATTTAGAATTAGCTTTTTAATGTTTTCGGTTAGTTAGCTGAGATTGAGTGGCGTACCAAAAATCTACCAGGTTCCTTGCTTCTACTCCCTAAGCATTAGAGTTAGACTCCTCCTGTGTCCTTGTTATTTCCTTTGGTTGGACAGTCCTTCTTGAAGTGTCCAATCTCACCACATAGGTGGCAAACTGTATTGGTCGCCACATTGGTGGTTGATGTAATAAACTCAACCGAGGTTCTGCAGACGCGAGCAGTATGCCCCTTGATGTGGCACCTAGCACAATAGAGCTCCCGGAATATACCATGATGATGGTAGCTGTACTTGCTGCAGTGGGGAAGGTTTCCTAAGTATGGTCTTGTAGGTGTTGGGATGGAAGGGGTGGCAGGGGTATTGACTGCCTCAACTCGTTGCCCTTCAGAAGGTCCTTGAGCCGAGGTACTTCCCTCCTCGATCTTGATCTTTCTCTTCAGTGGATTTGAGTGGTTAGGTGTTGGGTATGCAGAGGTTGGTTGCTGCTGTCCACTACTAGGATTGGAATTACTGATAGGGCTCTTGCTAACATTTGCGTTGTTAGCATTCAGCTGAGCCCTGACAGCTGCAACGGTTGCCGAGACTGCAGCCTGGAATGTAGCTTCATCGAGTAGGAGAGTAGGTTTCTTGCTAGTGGATTGGTTACGCTTGCTCGGAGGCATGGTTTTTCCCTATACGGAAAGGAACTCAAGCATATGAGAGATGATGGTTAACCGTGGACATATTTGTCCTTACTGTATTAGGCATAATTATTTTTTCGTGCCTCGAATATTGGTTGTCTGAGTGTCGACCTACATCCCTATGATGTAGTCTTGGTGTACAAGGTAGGAGTGTGAGTATCGGAAAATGTTATAAGATGGGAATCGTTCCTACTAAGTTACCTTTATACTGGGAAAGGTTTCACTCTCCGACCCGAAAATATTTGAGAACAGTTCGGAACGAAGTCCGCGAGATGAACTGTTCATGAAGACTTATGGCTACATGTCCTCAATAGAGGTGTTGGGATCCACTCTAATCGTATTACTTGCACGGGAAAAGGCGATTTTCCTAACACATAGCGTGAGTAGTGTAATCACCAACTCACTAAATTGTATTATTTTATTGGTGTATTAGCATGTCGAACACGAGGAAAAGACACTTCTCGGGTTCCATGTACTGGCTCCTCTGTCTACCTCGTATTTTTGACTGGGACCGGCGTTGGTTTCCTTCGGGTAGTTACCTAGGGTTCTCTCCTCGAATGGACATATTGAATCTCTACTTCGCCTTCCTTCTGATTCCGAATCTGAGTGTCACCGCTTCAGGATGGATGATTGGGAAACTCGGAAGTTTAGGCGAATTTTCACCGACGTCCCTACAAGATATAGGTACTTGGTGATTTCAATAGTCTCATCTTGGTTCATTTATTTCCTAACTGGAAATCCTCTCAATGAACCTCTTCTGGGTCTACATCACCTTTTCTGCCGAGTACTGAAGTGGATAGGGTTTTCTACAGCGTTCGTGCGAGAATGGAAATGTCTAAAGAATCCTAAGAGATTATTAACATTTCACTGGGAGATCCATATCGAGTCCTACTACAATTACACAGGGTATACAAATCATATATAGCTTGGATCCGATAGGCCTTCGAATATGTGATACTACTTTATATCCACATCCAAACAAGGAAAAGGAAGTAGAGCGAAACCACACATTCTTAGCCTATGGAATCCTTATTATATATAACCTTGGAAGTATACCCTCTGTAATTGCAGGTATATCAATAACGATCTTTTTAGTTCTTCACACAAGGTTAGTTACGGATTCTAAAATACCCCTATGGTATTTTAAACTTTATGTTTGGCTCTAGCATTCCTAAATTGGTAAGTTTCAGACCTGTTGCAACACCACTACCACTCCCAAGCACTCGTTCATCACATCTTGAATAAATGTAGCTGATCAGGTTACATTTATTCCAACTTACGATTACATAACTGCCTAGGTTTGACGGTAATGCTCAACATCCGAAGACTTTTACTCTTGTTCTTCTTGTGATACTTGTGTTCGAGTGTTTAGATTCAGGATGTTCTTATACTTTGGTAAAATATGGTTATATTTTAAAGTATAATTCTTGGTCAAAGTGTTTTATCCCTATGTATTTATAGGCTGTATATCTTTTATGAATTGATATACTTAGCTCACTATAAACAATGCTCTGATACCAATCTATCACACCCCAAAGCCGGAACGGCGGTAACGTTCTGGGGTGGATGACGTCATATCAAGTATCAAAACATATGCAATATAGTAATCAAAGTACAACAACCATTGCATTAATAGTAATAGTTTTACATGGTTTACATTACATAGAACTTCAAAATAATAAAAGTAATAATATAGGTGCAACTTGGTACTAAACTGTCTTCAACAAAAGCTCCGGAGATGTACCTGTCTATTTCTGACCTGAGAATACAAGTTATTTGAAAACCGAGTATCAGCATTTTTACAAATGCTGGTGAGTTCATAAGTATTTAGTGTCATTTTATCCAAATAACTTTATATGAGTAGTAGTTTTAAAGTATAAAGTGAATTAGAGTCCTTTCCAGAAAATCCTATATTTTCTAATTAAAAGCAGACTTCTACCAAGACTGAACAGAGTTATGTGGTAAAAAGTAATTTTTCCTTAACACTATCATTATCAAAATGTGGTATTGATATTGAAAGAAAGTAGGAGAATATCACGGAAAATAACATATGCCTCAGCAGTGAAGACTACTGACTAAGGCAAAAGAAATCATAGACTCCAGGAGAGTATCGAATGAACGATAGGCCTGGCTCAGTCAAACAAAAACGGAGACACAGACCCAGACAGTATCAAATGAAAGATACGTCTAGCAAGGTCTAAAAATAGTGAACACAGACCCCAGACAGTGTCAAATGAATGATACGTCTAGCAAGGTCTAAATACAGTGAATACAATGAATACAGTGTTAAAACCCGTTACCTTAAGGCCATGAATTATAAGGTAACCCCGAGATACTCGTAACCATACTGATA